>NW_016157221.1:151465-289131 GCF_001687245.7 Rhagoletis zephyria | reverse complement strand
CTGATCATTTATGTATACATTTGTCTATATCTATCTCGATTCGTTTTGGCTGTTACAAACAACCGTTATGTGAACAAAATTAATATACCCTTGTGCACAAGTGCGCTCGGGTATAAACATATTATAAGATAACATAACATGGCATAGACTAACATAACTTAAAATAACAAAAAAATATCTTAGTCTTTAGTTTAATATTTTTCTTTGGCCATCAATTGCTCTATCTCTATCTTTGTTCATATCATTTTTCTATTTCTATATTTTTATTTTTATGTTTATGTTTATATTTATGTCTTAAAATTTATCTTTATTGTCTTTCAGGCTTACAGTAATTAAATATCAGGGCCCTGGATATTTTCTCCGAAGCTAATTTTTCTGCAACAGACGTTAGACAACCTGTAGCAAACAATAACTCATCAGAGATTTTCATTTCTGCAGCTGGAAAGATTCTATCGAATATGCTTATCTCTCGTAGTTCCCAGACTGGCTCTAGCACTCAACGCATTTCGAAAAGGTTTTTGAAGTGAAGCTTCTTTAGCGGCGGTTGGTTGGTTGGGTATTCTCGGGACTTTTCGCTGTAATAACCGGCATTTAGTTATCGATATTTGTATCGATATTTTTATCGATTTTGTTTTCGACTTTGTTTTCGATACTTTGATCGATTTTGTTACAGATTTTTATCGATATTATTATCAATATTTTTTATTTGTTATCGACAATTTTATCGGTTTTGTTATCGATACGCATGATATGACGTCATTTGGCATCACATTTCCACTCTATATCACATGAAATCTAAACACTTTACTTTTATAAGAACAATAGAGAATAAAGATAGAAATAAAGATAAAGGAAAACAGAATAACATAAATGAAATTAGAACGAAAACGGATAAAATACAAGCTTAAGCAAATGCACACTTACATATATGTAAATATTGGTTATAAGACAAACTAGATATGTAACGTAAGTTTCACTTCTCCGGTGTGGCTTAGGCGCACCTTCTTTTTTTTCTTGATTATCTCTAGAATTATAGAAAAGGCCCATTATTGCATTTTATATTAGGGACTGTATGCTCTAATAAATGTAGTGAGACACGATCACGACCACCACTGCAGAGATGGGTTGGTAACCGAAAGTGAATCAAAGGTTACAAAATTACACCAATAGTAGTTACGAAGACTTACGAACCGTATGCATTTTCGTGGATAAACTTGCATACATACATATTTATTTGCATATCCTATTCGCTTTTCGAAGTTAGATGACCGTAGGGCGCCATTTTGCTGAAGCCAGTGCCATAGCGTTGTCGCCACCATAAGTAGATACGTGCGCACATTGGTCAAGCAGGAATAAAACAAAAATCAAAAATAACAACAACCACATGAAAGCAAACCAAAAAATGTTGGTAGTATTGCAAGTGCCACGAAAAAAGCGAAACTTTGGCGACACTAAAAGTTACTGCAAGTGGCTAGTGTTGCACTGGCAAATGACGTTGAGTGCAGCAACACTTACGCTAACAGCAAAAGCAACGATGCTGCACACAGAAAAGCTATAACAAAAAAGGTAAACAAAACAAGTAAGAAAGTCTAAGTTCGGGCGGAGCCGAACATTAAATACCCGGCGCAAGTATTAAATATATGTTTTTTCACCCTTCCGAAACCTTCCGCTAGATGGTAAGCCGAGGTGTATCAATTTTGAGTAAATTAGCGTCCTTCAATTTCGAAATATTGAAGTTTCAAGCATTTCTTAAATTTACCGTTATATGAGAATCGGCCGTTATTTTAGTCCGATTTCAATAATTTTCAACGTTTTGCTTACACGTGGCAAGTACAATAACCATACCGAGTTTGGTACAAATTGGTAGAACGGTTACCGATATACTTATATGTGATCATAAGTGGGCGGTGCCACGCCCATTTTCCAAAATTTTACCATAAACGTATTTCTTGGTAAAGAATTGTTGCAAGCATCAATTTTGAATAAATTAGCTTCAATATTTACTGATTTATCGAAGATTTTGTATTTCTCTAAATTACCGTTATATGGGATGTGGGCGTGGTTATTGTCCGATTTTAAAAAGTTTCGGCGGTTTTTTATGCTGTACGAAGGCCAACAACTGTGCCAAGTTTGGAAGAAATTGGTGCAGCGGTTACCAAGATATACACATGTAACCATAAGTGGGCGTGGCTACGCCCATTTTCCAAAAATTTATAATATTCTTATTTTTCGTCTAAAAATTATTGTAAATATCAATTTTGAGTGAATTATCTTCAGTAGTTACTAAAATATCGCAGTTTTCGTATTTCTGGAAATTACCGTTATATGGGAAGTGGGCGTGGTTAAAGTCCGATTTCGCCCATTTTCAATACCAACCTACCTTGGATTAAGGGAAACCTACATACCAAATTTCGTTAAGATATCTCAATTTTTGCTCGAGTTATCGTGTACACGGACAGACGGACAGACGGACAGACGGACAGACGGACGGACAGACAGACATGGCTTAATCGATTTCTTTTTTCATCCTGATCATTTATGTATACATTTGTCTATATCTATCTCGATTCGTTTTGGCTGTTACAAACAACCGTTATGTGAACAAAATTAATATACCCTTGTGCACAAGTGCGCTCGGGTATAAAAATACCTATCAAAAGCCGTTCTATGCTCTATGTTGTTTTTGTGCTTGTCACTTTTATAGCGCTACATGTCGCTGGCGCTAATCTTGATCGTGTGCCAATTTCAGTTCAGCCAATACGATTTCCCATCACTGAGCTCCTCTGCGTGTGAATTGCGCAATCTGCAAATTGACTTTGTTACGTTGATGTGTGTGTGTGTGCGTGTTCATAACCAGTTTACATATCGAGCCCTAACCGCCAAAAAGACATAAGCGACATTTTTTTCAAAATTTTATTTTTCATGCAGAAATATGACTATAGAAAATTTTGAGAAAATTTCACTTACGTCTCTTTGGTGGTTAGGCTTGGATATGTATGTATGTATCTATAGCGCATGTTACGTTTTGATCCTTAAAATCTCATACTGCATTCATACTATATGTGCTATACACGCAGTGATTTAAAAAAAAAAACAATAGTTAAACTGATAAAAACTGCAAGAATGTCGGAGCAGAAATTTTCGTGTTTTTTTTGTGGTTTTGTAAGGTACGCAGGCCACAGTAAACTTGTTAAACTCATACCCATGATTTTGTATAAAATTTTTCCAATCAATTAGTTCAATCTGCAAAATATTTTCGACAATAAGCCACTAAAAGAACTAAATATTTAGTTTTATAAATTTCAAAAACTTTCGTTTCTGTTTTTGTTTATTTTTGTCTTTTGGCGGTTTTCCACTAGCGTACACCATTCGGACAGCGGCAATACTTTTAAGTAAAGCTCAAAGCAAATTTGTGGTTTTCACATCATTTCACCGACGACAAGGAAAACTTTAGTTGCAGACACATACGCACATATGTATATACATACTTACATAAAAGCATGTCTGTACATACATATATTGGTCAAGTGTGCCTTTTAAGTCAAAGATTTTTCGCCCTGCTCTTGCTGCCACTGTTGCGGCCGATAGAAACCTCAGACCACCATAATGGTTTGGTTAGAGTTTACGTACTAGAAATTCTACGAGCACTTAATTTTAATTAATAAACTACGTAAAAATCTCTTAATTTTTTTTATTTACATATAGTGAGTTAAATGAAGTTAACAGTTCCGCTGCATGTATAAATGTATTCGTATACAATATTTCCTGCATGACTGCTGGTGTAGCAAGTAAATAAGTAATTACTGGGGAAGTTTGCAATTTGTAAGGCTTTTATAAAGGGTGATTCATGAGAATTTTTTTTCCTCGGTAAAATTAGTTACCATTTACAAAATTCAATATAAAATTGAAAACTATTAGCTTGCTGTAGCGATTTAGAGGCACCTGCCCACGGGCGAAGCCCTTACAAGCTTTGTATACATTTAGTATAGAAAAGTATAGAAAGTTTGAAATAGCTTTGCCCGCGGGCAAGCTGATGCCCAACACCGCTCTAAAGAGACTAACTCACTTCTAAAACGGTGATGGGCATCGCCTTGCCCGCGGGCAAAGCTCTTTTAAGCTTTCTATACAATTTGTATTGACGCACGCAGGGCAAAAGCTCTCTCTGCCTGTCGCTGCTATAAAATAATGCTCGAAAGCTTGAAAATTTCTCTCTCTGGAGGACCATGCTTTGCTCCTGACTTCTTTAAATATTGTCAGTGAGCTTTCAACGATAAATACGAAATATAACTGTTACGAAAACAAGCTTAAGATCTAGAGAAATTATTTCAGCAATGACGATCCGCGAGAGTTTTTACTATAATATAAATCTTGTAAAAGCTTCTAACGCGAAACAAATTTTGGATTTAATTCAGTCACAATAAAAAGCTTCAAACATGTACAGCCTCGTTTTTTATACGCACGTAATTTTGGGCTTTCTATAAAGCTCGTTTTTTTGCGCATATACGTTTACCTAAAATATTGGACGAGCTTGTGTTGTGCGTTCTGACATCATAATATACGGAGTACGGACATTACATACCAAAAGAGAAAGCCAAATATTTACCAAAATGTTTAAGTGCTTAATGTTTATTTTAGTTACAATAGGTTGGAGTGCATGTCGATGATGTGAAAACTTTAAGATGAAAGTTTATTTAAAAGACTATATGTCTTTTCCTATGCATTGTATCAGAACATATGCTCCTCAGATTTTAATGTGAGTCTCAAAGCTTTAAAATGAGCTTTTATATAAATTGCTCCTTAGATTTTAATGTGAGTCTCAAAGCTTTCAAATGAGCTTTTATGTTAAAACTTTCACATGATCTATGCGTATGCATGGTATCAGGGCACAAAAATGCCCCTTAGATTTAAAAGTTAGTGAAAAAAGCTTTTAACTGAGCTTTCATGTTAAAACTTTCACACGAGCTTTCATGGGTCAGACAGCTTTTCGCAAAAACGCAGATTGAGCAAATAATGGCTGTATTATAGCTATTTGCGTAGTAACTTACATCGTTAGTTTCATGTTACAATGTTTGAAAATGTCGATCACACCCTTTACGAAAATAAATTAAGACCCATTGCACATCTGCTCTAACTTCTAACCAACTGGCATCATCTGAAAATGTCGAATAACTTTAAGTCCAAGAGTTTTCTAACAAACACACAAATACGTGTATGAGCATATGCTAAATAACGGTACTTACATTTATTAAACTATGTACGGAAGTACACTTTAACATACAAATACCCCGCATATATCGCACGCCGTCTTTTAAAGAGGCACAACTCAAAAAAAAAAATGTTGGTCGATTTTTTACATAAATCAATTCTTAGGATTTTTCTCAAATTATTTAAAATATTTTTTATTTTCATAATTGTATTCTCTTACTAGAAAGCTGCTGTTATACCTGTTTTGGCATCAATTGCGTTGAATTTTAACGATCCACAAGCAATTATATTTCCGGATCCGATTTCTGAGTTGTGCCTCTTTTGAAGACGCTGTGCGAAATGCATTTATATGCTGAAGCTTTCATAAGTGCCAGCTGACATGAAACGAGAAAAGTATTGCAATTTCGTATACGTATGTACATGCCCACAGTTTTACCTTATGTAGGCGCTAACATACACATGCAAATAGTTATAACACATAACTTTCTGTACGAGCCTTGCAACTCGAACTACATACATACATATATGTGTATGTGCGGCATTGCAACAGACCGCAACGCAGTGAGAAAATTGTGAAGTTTATTAACTTTTAAACGTTGCAACATTTAACATTTAACAAAGTGCCATGGATGACCAACATTACCCTATGCTATGCTACTTAAGCTTACGAGCTGTACATATATAAGCGCCATAGCGACTATGAGTTTTTAGTTGTGGAGACCGATGGAAATGCTGGTCCACAAGCGAATTAAAAATGTCACGAATGTCCTTAATTGCTGTAGAAGTAGTTAGGTACAAAATGCAGCACCCTCATAGATATATGTACATATGGTTATGATGTGTCGCTACTGTGTACACATACACTCTAATTTAGCCACGGCTACCGAGTTTTGTCTTAATTTTGCTTATGTCCATTTCATATTTTGCAAAATATGCACTGAGTACTTCCGAGCAAAGAGTAAAACATAGCCTCTAGTGGTGCCTCCAAATTTGCATTTATATAATAGATACAATCACGCACACACCAGGCATGGTGTACTTAATTTGCGGAAAAAAATGTACCTAAAAGCAGACGAATACAAATTATACTTAGTGCACATTTTGTAAATATTTCGCATCTCGTCAAATGTCTTTTTTACAGCAAACAATTCATAGGGAATATATGCCTTTACCACGAGATACCTAATTTTGAGATTAATCTTCTCCAATAAGTAAAACTTTGTTCAAACTGGAAGAACTTTTGAGGCTAAGTTTTAGACAAGGCGAATCATTCTCGCGCGTCAAGATTGCTTGACCGGCCACTACTCTCTGGAAGCTCTTTTGACCATACTTTTAATAAATTTGTGCGCTCCCATCCACTATAAAAGTTTTGCTATCGCATTCGCTTGGCGTTTTCGTATGTCGCCAAAGTCAATCGTAATTTTTTATTAGTTCCATTTAAAAATGCGTTTTGATTAATTTCCCAAAAAATACGATTAAATTTGAACCCTTCGATGTTTTACTCAAGCCTTACCGTGACGATGAGAAAGAAGGAAAAGAGTATATTACTTAAATGCTACAAAGAATTTTGTTTACTTAGGAGCCGACATACTGTCAGTCTGGGATCGAACGAAATACAATTGATCGTTCTTATCTGCTCGTAAGAAACAAGTTTGATCAAGTGTTCATTCGAGTACATCTCAAGCTAAAATGAATGCGCCTGCACTTGGTTGCTATATCTACTTGCAAGCAGCAAATAAATACCGTAAAATATATTTGGATATGTTGAAAATGTACCGAAAATGGTACATATATACCATAGTGTACTTTCGAATTAAATAAGGGCGGAAAAGAGTACAATTGTACCTACTCCTCCATCACTGACACACAAGTGCTGGTGGCTAAGCTAGTCTATATTAACCACACAAAAATTAAATGGGAATGCTAACACAGTACGTTTTTAGCTTGTTGCTCAGTTCAGAGGTTTGACTGTGACGTTGTGTCGCACTGTAGAGCATGACCTTATCGCTGCAACAAGCATAAAACCAGCGAATACACAAATATTTTTTTTTGCCAAAAAAAAAATGAAAGCAGTTCACTTTTTACAGCAATCAAGGTTTCTCCCTTATTTCTGCAGCTCGTTTGGTGATTAGAATAGTAGGAATGATGCACATCCTGACATACATAGCACGCTCAAAGGTGTTCCTACATATGTAAATACTATACGCAATGTGCACTAAACACATACACTTGCATACCTACATATTCAGTATAAATGTCGCATTGCTAAGGTCCTCACCTCAGCGTATCAGATCCAGACGAACTTGACTGACGGGCCGTGCGGGCACTCGGTTAAAGGTAGATATGTACTTGCGATAAAAGTACACATAAATGAATATATTATTATTAGGAAATGCATGTCTATTTAAGTATGCAAACAACACTTATACTCGAACATTGCTATGTATGCACAATAGGGTAGTCCAAATTAAGTAAAGTCGTAATTTTAATGCTCTCACTCCAAGGATTGTTCTATATAGAAAAAAGGAAAGCGCTATTTTTTATTTTAAAATCAAGAAATATTTAGAGGTCGCTCAAAGCGCTAAAAGTGTTACATATATTTTATATGGAAAAAACTACTTTTCTTGAAAATGGTATGGAATTCTTGAAAATCAATATTTTGCAATCGAAAAACTCTGGTTCTCTTCAGAAGACTTCCAATAACAATATCCAATTGTTTATTTAAAAAAATTTTAATACTAAAGATTTTTTATTTATCCCCCCATTGCATTTTCTAGGGGTTTTGGCAGACCTATAAAATATAGTTTCTATGAGAAAAAGTTAAAAAAAAATAATTGGGTATTATTATTGGGAATCTTCCGAAGAGAAACAGAGTTTTCCAATCAAAAAATATTGATTTTCAAGATTTTTTTTTGGTATAGAACAATCCTAGGGGGTGAGAACATTAAATTCCGACTTTACTTTTTTTTACATGCATTTTTGCGCCACCCTAATGTACATTGATATGCATGCTTTCAACTATAATGCAAATGTTGCAAAGCACGATCCCATATTAAAATTTGTTTGTGGGTTTAAGTTATTTAGCACTTAACGTAGATTTTTGGCTTTTTTGCTCAAGGTTTCGTTAATTTTTTTCAACATAAAATAGTCGTCGAGCACAGTTTGTATAGTAGAAAATGGCTGAAAAAAATACCAAAAATCAACTGTAAGTCCTGGCTACCTCAAAATTTGCGCTATTATTCTAAAATGGAATGGCATACAAGGTTGCTTTCATTTATTTAACTGTTTAATAAAAAAAAGTAGCGGAAAAAATTTGTTTCATTAGAAATTCTTATTTTGCGAGCGCTAACTGAAAAATTAAGATAGGTTGAACGATAACGAAATTTTCATATGAAAAAAAAGAAAAAACATGTATATTCAAATCGACCCTTTTGCGCGAAATTATCCTATGTGCCGCAAACCAAATTTTACCTTGTAAAGCATCTTTCCACTTTTCAATATTAAAAAAAAAAAAAATCTATTCCATTTTTGTTTGTCTGGTATTAAAATTATTAAGTTGATTCGTAAGATACGCGTGATTAATTGGAACCACTTTTTTAAAGCTGAGTAACGAAAAATTGCAAACATCTCGAAAACTTATCCATAGAAAAAGATTTACTCGATTTTTGGAATCAAAGAGCGATTTTACATAGGAATTTGAACAAGGCATCCTGTAAACAAGCAAAAAACACAAATTTGGGATCCAGTGTAATTGGCGTTACAGGTGGCGCGTTTGATGGAGGAGAACACGTAGCAATGTATAAGGACGAAGCTCACGTCTCTCTACTTAACCAAGACGACAATAAGGCGACTTAAGAACAACAAGACCCCCGAAGCCGACGGTATACCGGTTGAGCTATTCAAATCCGGTGACGAACATTTTTTACATACTATCTAAAAACTTTAAGCAGCAACCAGTACATGGATATAAAATCACGCCAACTAAATACTTACTAACAATAATCTCTTAAGGCTTGGCTCTTTTCTCTCTACCTCACACTATCAACATAAGCTTGTCTCAGTATGTCATTGTATTTATTTCGCTGCCACTTGACTCGGTACTTTTCGCAATAAAATATCAAGTAATTTGATCAGTTGGGTAATAAAATTTGCTCCTTGGTCAAACAACTTAAAAAAATGTACAGAAAAAAAGTTAGCAACAACTACCGTTAACATTGAAAAACTCTATTATACTCGTACGTGCACATATAAGTACATACATACATATTTTGTAATAAAATAAGTATATACTTACTCACATAAATTACAGAAGTTATTACAACAAATCCGATGCTGTCATACTAACGAGCAAAGTAACAAATAACATTTGTACCTTTAGTTTTGTGCCAACCAAGCAGTAAGCAACGCATTACATCCTCTGGAGAACTAGTTAGTGTTAGTGCCATACTGGACATTTCGTCAATCACATTTGACTAGCTCAAAGTGTATGCAAAAGTGGTTAAGTAATAGCTACTTACAATATAATAATAATAGATTGGCGCTTTCACATATGTTAGTGTTTGGCCGAGCTTCTCCTCCGACTTGTGGCGTTCGCCTTGATGTTGTCACACAGAGCGGAGGGACCTACAGTTTTACGCCGACTCCGAACGGCGATTGTATTTTTATGAGAAGCTGTTTTTCATGGCAGAAATACACTCGGAGGTTTGCCATTGCCTGCCGAGGGACGACCGCTGTTAAGAAAAAACCTTTTTCTATATTTTTTGGGATGTTGCTTTGACCAGGTCTTGAACTCAGGTGCTGATGTGTGTAAGCGCGCACTGCTTACCACTACACCACAGCGGCCGACTTACAATACTAATACTAATTTTACCTTGCTGGTTGCCACCCTGGTGACAAACAATTACTAAGTTTACCATTTTCATTCCAAAACTCCTGCAACCTACAGCCATTTGGTGGCTGTAATGAATTTCAGTAGGTCATACAGGCATGGTTGGATGGGTATCTCAGTTTTCCTTATTGCATTTCGGTAATCAATGTATGCCCGAGGTGTTTAGTCCCTAAAGTCTTAGCTCTCCAGGCCCCATGCATAAAAAGTTGGCTTAAGTTCAGACTCAGAACTTATACTGAAATTGAGTGGGAGTTCAAACTTACTCATCCCTCTCAGTTTCACTGCCGGTTTCATAGCCACTTCTTTTAAGGAAAGATCGATAGGGGTCAGGTTGAGGATAGAATTTAGCGCTTCTCTCGGGCAGGATCTTAGTGCATCCATTACTGCGGCACCTGTTTGTAGTATTTCATAAGGAGTTCTTCACTCGAGTTACATTTATGGTTTTAAGTCGACGGACAAAAGTGTCAGAAGACTACAGGCCGAAAACTGCTGAATGAGCGTATTCATATATATATACATTAGGGAGGGTAAATTTGTGTGGGGAATTTTTCAACTATGCAAATTTTGACCATGTTTTCTTCGGCAAATTTGCTTAGTATTAAACGCAGAGTCCTCCTATGCTATAAACGCATAGTAAAAAAAAAAAAATAAAAAATTTTACCCGCCCTAATATACCTCCGTACATACATATTTCACTATAACGGCTTTAAGTTTCAATATTTTCTTTTAATACATTTTTCAATGCCTTTTACTTTTCTACTTTTCCAATTACTTAGTCCAATTTGCTGCTGGGCACATCAACATTTATGAACCTTACACGTTTTATCCTTTCAATGCCACATTGAGTCTACAGTTTATTGCTTTTGCCTGCTTTTATATGCTTTCCGATGTTTCAGATTTTATGTATTTTTCTTTTTTTTTTTTTTGGTCCGCTGCGTCTGTCTGACAATGCGTTGCGTATTATTACATTTCAATGTACGTGCGTATGTATTGCTCGCGTGTGGGTGCGTGTGCACGTTTTCCGCGTGTAAGTGGAACGCACATGTATCTCTATATATTTTATGTGTTTATGTATAGTTTTTCTACTTCTTTTTTGCGCATCCTTTTTTCAAGCTTCAATGATTTTTATTATTATTTTAAGTACAAACTCGCATTTGCCCTTCGCCTTGTGTGTAAGTCGGTACACATGTAATTGCAGGAAGGACTGCATGCGTATGTTAGCTAAAATATTGTTATGTGCGCTAACAAACTACTGGCTAACAACAGTAAACGTAATGACAGCAACCAAAAACAGCAATCAAAGCTAACTTCTGATCACTGAAAATCTCGAATAAGAGGCGTGTAGCGTTGCAAGATAAAGAGTTTTAGGAAGTAAAAGTATTTATGTATATAAAATTTAATTTCTCTTGCGCTTTCGCGCCGTTGATAATAACGCATTGCCTGCAATAATTTTATTAGTTAGGTATATAACAAAATTTTCTACGCAAAGTATTAATCACCGTTTTTTACTCGAAACTACTTGCCTTCAGCACTAGGTTTGCTTGCATTTTGTCCGGGGAATTGTTTCATTTGCGAAAACATCATAATTTTCCGCTTTTTTAATTTCACCTGCCGGCCCTTTGTATGCATTAGTGTCGCATTCTGTGGTTTTCGCACAGCTAAAGTGCTACCCAGAGCGCACTCAAGCACGCTCTTCTTCTATTTTCATAAATGCATACACACATACGCACATACGCACATGTGCACCCACCTACATTCATACCGGCAAGCATAGTTTTGGCCTTTGCATTGGATAATAGCAACTCTTTGTTGCATAAATTACAGCTTGCCAACACTTTATGTGCGCGGTTTAGCTGCAAAAGCATAGCCTGCTCTAGCAAGGGCGTACATATGTACATGCGTATGTATGCGTGGCTTCGCTTACACAGAAATTTACAACAATGTGCAAAGCTATGCTAATTTATTTGCAACTTGGCGCTACCACTTTCCGCTGGTTAGCTTTGCGCTGTACACTTTGCACTTGGCGGCAACAACTAAACACTCTGTGGTGGCAGGAGCTTGGGTGTACATACTTGTGCTAATACTACTGCATACAAGTACTACTTCTTATAGCTATTTTTGTGAGTTTTAGCCCACGCACATACATACATACATACTAATTTTTGAGCTGTACCTACAAGCATCCGTTTCCGGCGCTTAGCGCGCCTCGAATACCTGAAAAAACCAACGTTCCATACACTCTACTGTGCGCCTTTGTTCGCCCACTTAGGTTATTTTAGGGTAGTCTCCCACTCAGCCAACGCATAAATCTTACTTTGTTATTCTGCACGCTTGGTTTGTTAGCTTGCAGCAGTGGCGTAGCCAGGGGGGACGGGCGGTTGATCTATCCGCCCATTCGTCATTGAACTATAATTATTTACTTTTGAATTAATAACACAATACTATTTTATCCTTCTGATTTAAAATTTTTTTATTTCAGACGGATGACAAATTATCTTTTAATGAATATATGAGTAGTCCACTTGCAAACAGCGTTATGTGATTTTATAAAAGTAAGCCATAAATTTAAAAAAAAACGTGTACGACAACAAGTAACATCCGAAATGTATCTTTTTTTATTACCTGAAAATTTGGATAGATAAGAGCCTAATAGCATTAAAAAAATAAAATTGCAGTACTGTTGATTTGCAAATTTTATATTTAAGAATTTAATATTGCAAGTTTTGAAACAGTAACTTTTACATAGCTAGCTTTTTTCAGCTTTTCGCGTTCTCTGCTCTAGGAAGATTGGTTTGGTAAATAAAAACTTACTTACTTCTTTTTTGCGACCTCTTCCACTACACGGTTAAAAATTTCGCTTTAAATTTAAAACTTTTTGGACTACATATAGGACCAAACTAAATTCAGTTTCAAATACAAACCTTCCAAGTTTAAAAAAAGAGAGCACATACATATGTTGGGTTTAGAATTTAAACAGTTCGATTTAAATTTTAAATCCAAACATTGTCATAATCAAGAATAAAAAATAAAAAATCTTAAATTTCATGCTGCGTCTGATGGGGATTGAACCCGGACAGCCTTGGTAGCAACCAATTGTATCAAACAGCTTTGCACACTCAGCTACAGCCACGCATGTAAATGTGCTTTTCTATGTTGAGTTTGAATCAACACCACATTTCGCTGTGCGCAAACATTTTCTATTTCGGTTTAGATTTGAAACCAAATTTTCTATACATATATGAAACCTAGAAACTAGAATTAAAACATTTTGGTTTGATTTTTACACCACGAACTTTTTGGACTAAAATTTAAACCACAATATATTAAAAATTGCTTAAAACTATTGACTGGTTTAAAAAGTAGACTATAAAAGATTAAAAAAGGCAGTAGTCCCAGCGCGGTTTAAAAATTAAACCCAAATTTTTGACCGTGTAGGCACCGAAACTAACATGTTTTCTTGCAGTTTTCTAAGTTCATACGAAGAGGAGACTTTTGAAAGTGTATAAATATGTATTATAGCGACTTTTGCAAGAGTAGTTAACATTTCATGCTATTTTTTTCAGAATATAGAAAAATTTTTCACTCTGCTGTTAGTGGACATGAAACCCACCAAAAACTAAAAACCTAAAAAAAAATTACATAGTGCATTTTGCAAGTGGACTACTCAATTGTTGAATATGCTATCTTATTTGTCCCTTCTTTTTATACAATTAAGGAGCGGCGGCTGAATGGTTTAACGATATTAGCGGTACATAATGATGTACCGATTACAACTCAAGAAATAATTGAAAAAATATGTGTTAAGCAACGAACATTAAAAATCGCTTTATAAGTAATAAGATTTTTTAGACTTGTACATAAATAAAAGTAAATAGATACGTGTAAATATATAAATATGCAGATATATTTAATGTGTAAGAACTGAAGTGTATACTAACGAAACTTCTACAAAACAAAACTGGATTACAAACTAATTAATTAAAATGGTGCAGTAATTTAATTTTTTTATGTTTAAATAAAGCATGAATTCCCCATGGAATAACCGAGTAGACAAAAAATATATAACGGTAAAAATGGCACATACATACATATATGAAGGAATGCCTACAGGCAACGCCTCTATCCAATGTGTATCACAACTTTAAGTTATCGATGGAAATTTTTTTTAATCCCTCCCCCCCTTCGCCAAATCCTGGCTACGCCACTGGCTTGCAGTTAGCAGCTACGTGGCGTTGCAGTATTTTTGTGTTATTGTTGGTTTCACCATTAACCCTTATCATACACTTTTCACTTTTTGCTCCAGCTATACTTGCTGCCTCCTCTACGAAGGCATTCCTCCTAATATTAAAATATAATGCCGTAAATTATGTTGAATTTTGTAATGCGAATCCGTGAGCTGATATCTCATATGTATATATATATATATGAGCTGATATATATATATATATATATATATATACTAGCAAATGCCCGCTTGCTTCGCGGCGCCTAATAATATCTTTCGCGTTGGCCAATTCAAAAATAGCGTTTCAAAGCAAAAGCAGTCTGTAAGGCAAACATTTTTAGTTCACACATATAAACTTTCACTTTGTGCGACTGAGTGGGCTATAAAACTGCATACTCAAAATCTTTCTATAAAATCGAATTGAAAAAGCTCGAAATTTACTAGACGCCATACGAAATTTCGCATCACTTCTTTAAAGATTCGAATTTTGGGTGCACCGTGCGGTGTTGATAAGGTTACCAGACATACGCTTACCAATTTAGAATCAAATATAGCGTTCAGGGCACTGATAGCCGCCTGTCTATAAGAGTATATCGATAGCTGAGTGGAAGAAACGACCTATTTCAGAAAAAATTTCAAGAACGCCTAACTTCAGAATTTGGTTGAAGAACGCTCTACCGCTCTGCCGCCGATTCAAAAATGCCCTATCTCTATATATTTTCAAGTGAGACAGAGCGTTTTTGGACTGAATTTAGAGAAAGGGCGTGTTCATCTACCAAATTCTGAGGTGGAGTTGTGTTTCAATAAAATTCTGAAATAGGGCGTTCTTGAAAAATTTTCCGAGATAGGGCGTTTTCGAACTGCTTGCCGAGATAGGTCGATCTTCCACGCAGGTGACGATTCACTCTCCTACCCAACTGACGTTTCACACCGGTGTGTGTACCGCTTCCCTAATGGCAGCTACTTATTTAGACAGGCTTGCTTATATTTAGACAGGCGGAACTTAACGTAAATTAATGCCACGACAAAGTCGGTTTCATTTTGCTTTTCTCAGTTCTAAGTTACGTTAAGTTCATTTAAGTAAAGTTGCCATAATCAGACCTATAGTTATGTTCAGCTTGAATTGAAGCGCAAGCGTTGGATTGAATGTAAATGCATTCAGTCTTGAAGATTCTACAGTGTAGCATATGCTAATAAAGTCCCATTGCACGTTGCTTTTTAAAATTTTACGAGGGCATACTCAAATATACATACATACATACATGCTAATATAAATCTTTTGATTACTTTAGCATTGGAATTACACTTTTCACGCACTCATACGCTTTGCGCAAATGCTCTTTTTTTTTGTTTTTAACGGGATAACTGGATTTTTGTAACTTGCTATTGTGTCTTTTTTTTTTGGTGCGCTTGCATATGCAAAACTTCGACAAACAAGAAACCATCACAAAAAATGGGAAAATTCTATGATTTGTGAATTTTACTTTCGCTTACTGTGAGAATTTCAGCAGCTGTTGAATTAACGAGAAAGCAAACCGTTGATTTTTTGATTTTTTTCCCCCTCTAGGTATATCCTATGTATGTATGTATGTATGTGTGTATGTATGTATGTATATGTAGGTACCATTATGCAAGTGAAATGTAAAGCGAACTAGCTGAGCTATTTTGCCAACAAAAATATGAATCGAACAAATAAAAGCGCAGTTAATGGAAGTGGAGGGGAAGGAAAAAAAAAAAACGAATGAAATACAAGCGCTACACAGAAAATCCAGAAATATTTAATTCACTTTACACAACGCTAATTTGCACCAGTTTTCCAACTTTTCCACCAACCAGCTAACACACAAAAATTGTGCCAACATTTAGCTGCAGGCATCAAATTTTCCATGATGTTAATAACCTTGCCTTGTTTGGCTTTTCATGAGATTTGACCTAAAATAAATTAGCATAAAAGGTACAACACACACACACACACACACACACACACACAAACGCGCACTTACATACGCGCGCGGGAAACTTTCGGAAACGGAAATTCATTCGAATCTAAACTAGCAATGGCCACCAGCTAGTACATACTGGCGAACAAAATGTCAACTAATCCGCAGCCCCACTTCTGCAGAGCTTAGCGTTAACGCACAACCAACGCCAAATAAACAAGAGCGCCCAGCTGATACACTATTGTATTTGTATTTGTATTGTTACTTCCGTCATATCAGCTGTGACGCATTATTGGCTTCATCACAATGCATAAAGAAGCCGCGCGCCCGCGCTTATGACAATTTGCCATTTTGTAGCGCCAAAGAAGCTTGGAGGCTGCGTGTGGCGGCGCGTGAAACTAAAAAAACACAAAATACAAAAAAAAAACGCTTTGATTTAATGCTTCAGCGATTTGCGATTGTGAGCGGCTTTATGCAAATTTCTGTGTCTGTGGGGGTTTGTGCATGTATACATACAAGCATCCACATGTACCCTGCAGGGAAAGCTGCTAGTTAGTTGTGAACTACAATGCTACCAGTTGGCATTTCAGCCACAACTAGTTCACGTTCTATCCCTTTTCAAAGTTAGGAACTGTGTTTTTAATATGGCGGGGTCGAAAGAAATGTCAACTATTCGCTCCAGTTGACGGGATAGTCTGCCACTTCATTCACCGTGAGAGGAATAAGTACATTTTGCTGGCGGCGCTCCAACAGTCGCAGTGGGACACAGAACAAAGCTCGGGCGCGTCATTCGAGAGGTTCAAGATTGGAATTCTCGGTAAATGTTTTTAAGTGTATTTTTTAAATATTTTTTGCTTTTGATTAATGTTTTAATTGTAATTTTTATATTGTAATGTTTTGAAAGAAAAAAAGTAATTCATTTAATTTTTAAGTTATTTGAGTATTAAGTTTTTTACAAATGAAATTAAATTTACGATTTTTAATTTTTATTTAAGTTGAAATATTTGGCTTCAGGGTTGCCAACTTGGCTCAAACCGTGCCATTTTTGGCCTTATTTTACATCAAATGGCACTTAATTTTTCAATTTCGAAAATAGTAATATTTCAATACTTTTTTGTGAAGTCCTTTGCGTGTACTTCTTTTTCTCAACTAAAATTTTCTAATTTCTAAATATTATTCAGCTGGTTTATATTGTTTTGGCATTGCACTTTTGCTTTGCTTTTTTTTTTTTGCTTTTGAAATGTGCTCTCTTATCTTATTGCTAAATGGGAAGCATTTATAAGGATGACACCTTTTTTGGCTCTTTTATTTTTCTATTTGGCACATTTTGGCACTTTTTTTATCCTCAATATGGACCCTCATAGCTAAAGAGAGTTGGCAGCCCTGTTTGGCTTACTTAACTTTAATCACCACCAAGTGAACTCGAATTGGGTATCTCAGAACCACAGGCGATAGCCTTTGAGCAGGGCGTTTTTGTATTGGCTTTGCAAATTCAAAGGCAGATGTCCCTGATCGCAAAAAATGTTCCAAAATCGTCGAGCTGTTACGGCACCGCGCACACCAGTTAATGAAGTGGTATTTTTACTGAATGATATGGCTTTTCCCTGCAGGATAGTTGTGGGTGTGCGCGTGTATGTGGTGAGCCACCGCTTCACAAAGGGGACTGATGTTTATATAATTGGTTTATGTTTGTAGACATACTTTTAGGCGGTATAAATTTTATTTTGATTTCAAATACACACACATACATACATACATACATACATATGTATACATACATACATATATACATGTGTACACATACAATACATACTTTTATGTATGTACGCGTACCTACTTTTAAATTTATTTGCCTTTTTTCTATTGGCAAAGCTGACAGTTCAGCGGAGCGCAAACACAGATGAAATCTGAAGGTGGTTTACATAACGGAAAATTCTCCTCCTCCATACATCTGTATGCTCATATGTACGTTTGTATGTGTTTGTAGGTCGCATAGACCCCATCCATCCGTAAATGCTGTGATTTATGGCTGGCAAATGATTTATTTGCATATTTTATTTTTATTATTAGAATTTCATTTTTTCCCAACGAGGAATTGCAATTTAAAATCGGCTCGGCGGTGCCTGATGATGCATACAAATTAGTTTAATTAGTACGACATTCAAATATAAGCGCTTAGCTTAAATAAAATTTGCACTCATAACAAGTTGCAGTTGGTACTCAGTGTGTCAGCGACTTAAATTGACTTGATGGCGGTGATAATTGTGCCACGGCTTAATATTTTTGTTTTTATAAATAATTGACTTTTTTAAAACTTACGCTTTTACTAATTTGTGATAAATTCGAAATTCGTTGTAGTATTGAGCAGCTAAATATTGGTTTGTGATTTTTAAAGCCTTTGATGTTTATTTAATTACCTGGAAAGAGAGTTAAACGTAATTAGTTGAGGCTTATGATGAAAGTTAAATTATATAAATAAATAATTATGTCATTAATTATTCACTAAAATCAACAATTGCATTGAGCTTGAGGCCAATTTTACGAAAAACTCTTATTGGAAAAACAACAAAAATTCACATTGGCGTATTCAATGGCTATGTGAACCTCAATAAATATTAAATAATAAAATATTAAATAAACGTAATTTAGAAGAAGCAGTCTTGTTTTGATATTTTATTGTAAAATTATGAATCATCGATTAAGAAACCATTTGGCCCCCACTACATTTTTTCAGGGGGAAAAAAATATATATATTCTAATATTGTAGCTAATGACAAACGAATATGAACAACTTTTGTTCGTTTTCCAATAAAAATATTTTCGTTCATTTTAGAAGTCCAGTACGAGTTGAAGTTCGAAGGTCATTTAGGGGGTGAAAAAGGCACTTCCGGGAAAAAACTTTCAAATAAAGGTTTCGTATTTTTATCCTCAGAAACCCAATAAGTAGTAAAACCATTTACAGTGAGCGTAAAAAATATGAATAACCAGACGTTTCTTTATTTATATTTTCCATACCAGATTTTTCTAATTTTTTTATAAAAACAAAGTTAGTTCAACAGAAAAAACCAGCAGCATCGTTTTTTTCAATTTCATATACATATAACTCGGGAAAATTCAAGAACTACTAAAAAATTGTCATCAAAATTATCAACTTTTCAATTCCATTTCTTAAAACAATTCTGGGTATGCAGTTTTGTAGCCCATTAAATTTTAGTATAACAAGGTGCAAGTTTCAAGTCTATAAAAAATACCGTTGATATTTGACAAAAAAAAAAAAATCTCAAAAATCAACGGTAATTTTCAGAGCCTAAGAGTTGCGCCTTATTAAATTAAAATTTAATGGGCTACAAAACTGCGTACCCAAAATTTGAATAAGAAATCGAATTGAAAAGTTGAAAATTTTGATGGAAATTTTTTGGTATTTCTTGAATTTTCCCGAGTTCTATATGAAATTGAAAAAATCGGTTCTACTGGCTTTTGCTGTAGAATGAATTATATTTTTATAACAAAATAAAAAAAGTTGGTATGGAAAATGTAAAAGAAGAAAATCGTCAAAGCATCAGGGTATTCATATTTTTGACGCTGACTGTATGTCTTATTAGAAAATAGGACTTCCGGTCAGTTTTACCCACTTCCGGTCGAAATTAGAAGTCAGTAATACCCCTAAAGGATAGAGCATCCCCGATTTAGTGCGACATATTTTTGAGTTGTTTCAATAAAAAGCACTTTGTAAATGAAAAGTTAATTTTGTTCAGAAACAATTATAATGCACTGATTTTCCTTTTAAAAATTGGGAGGGTCAATCGTAATTTTTGGTTTATAGTTTGTTCACCAATTTTTCTTACGAACGTACAATTCGGATATGCCATCAAATTTTTTCGAAATTAAATTAGGTAGGTGCTCCGCTCTGATTAAAAGTATTCTTAATATTTTCGTATTATTTTTATTTTTCAATTTATACATGTCTTATCTTTGAGTACGCATCGGTATTTTCAATGAATTATATGCACACAACATTGCTGGGAGCACAAAGTAGATACATTTTCATACTTACATACATATGTGTTTAACCAGAAAAAGGTAAGCCAAGTAGCACGCAGAATTACCTGCTTTTTACACGCGAAAAGAAGTAATTAAGAAAACTCATGAAATTTTTTTTGCTCATAAAACCCGAATTTAAAATGTGTTCATAATTGCATAATAGCAATTTTACTTTTTACAACGCACTCAAAAGAACAACCTGCTGTGCTACATATAGGCTATATAGCTATAGCTGCTTTATACTTAAGACAATTCATAGCATACTTACAGGCGCATAACGGCATGGCACATTAAATCGCAATTACAACTTCACTAGAAGAAATAACGTAAAAAGCCAAGCCTTATGGGCAAAAGAAAGAGCAAACAAAGTGCAATAATCAAGTTATTTATGAATAACAGACTTACGCAATAACAAAGAGAAGTGGAAAATTGTTTTTCTTTGTAGCAGTTTTGCTCTGATTGAAACGCTAGCGGCTAACTTAAAGAGAATGCCTTGCATAGCTACATATAATTTCGCAACCAGAACTCTATAAATACTACATTGCTGCATACCTGCACCAACGAAAATTGAAGAAATTCTGCTGGAGGGTGAGCTTTGTTTGAATATTGCATTTGTGTGGGTCAATTTTATATATGTTTGTATAAAATTTAATGCATTTAAATTATTAACCTTAATTATCAATATTTTTTAGAGTGCTTGACTACTGAAATATAGCCTTTGTCTTTCACGTGACCTTAACATGACGTCGACAAGTCAGTCTGTGGCACTAGGATCCTGTGCTAATACATAGCTATGTCTGCAATAGAGTGCTTAGAGATTACAAAATATCAGTTATCTTAGTCACCTTAAATCGGAAACACCTCAAAAATTGTCTGAGGATCATAGCTTTGGTATTACTCGTGACATTGTCTAGAGCTTGAAGAGGTGCTTGGGTGTTTTACTTCTATATAATATTTTCTCTATCCGCAGACAGTCAATAACCCTGTCTGTAGCCTTAAGCTCGTTTCGAAAGAAGCTGAAATGTTATAGAGGTTGGAACATGTTTTATATTGCTCCAATTAAATCATCTGATGACTCATTTGCTCAATTATATCCGTCTGCATAAAACCAAATAGAGTCGATAGTTGCTGTAACATCCAGGGTCTTCGTATGAGGAATACTTTATACTCTCTGTCGAAGATTGAGCGTAGTATCCAGTAATCCGTTTTTTTTTTTTTGTTAGTTGATGAAACGTGTCCAAAATCGAAGTTACTGAATGAAAGGAACCATCACAATTTGCAGGAAACATTTTCCTCGCAGGATATTGCTCATACTGGACGAATAAAATTTCCTAAGTAATTTCTTTGTGTACATGGACAGCCGAAGCACCGTCTTACTTGTAAGAATTCGGCACACGATTGGAATTATTTAACGACATACAAGTTTCTATGGTCGTCGGGTAAATTCTTATCAAGAGCGGCCCGCATAGCCCAACCATTCTTGAAGAAATTAGAACACATATCTACTACGGCTGAGCACTAGTACTCAGTAGTAGTGTCTAGTGATGTGCTACTCGTAGAAGTATCGATACTTTTAGGTAATCATGGATGCTTAGCATCGAAATGTTTAAATATATAATGAGAGTGCACAACAGCCAAAAACATACAATTAAAATAGACGAGACTCCCCCAAATATCAAAATTCGAATGAAGAGGCTAATATCCCAAGAACAATTGGAGTTGGTATTGAACTTCTAAGAAATTAAAAAAAAAACACGGAAATGGGATTTTAAAGAAATCAAAAGAAGTTTTTACTTATCCAAAACCCAAAAATTTTCAGATTCCTTTAAATTTGGTATTCTTTGAATCCTAAAATGAGAAATTAATCGGCAGGGATAGCTCAAGTAAATACCTTTGAGAAATTCAACTTTCAATCTGTAGCGATTATGTTGGTTATAAATACTAAATTTTCTGTTCATATAAAACCAACCATTTCAATTGTTCCTCCGAAATATTATTTCAAAAAACATTGAAATTGTCTATGGCCAATAGCAGATAATTTTTTTATATCAGCACACCAACATTTTTTGATATCTTCACAACATTTTGACACAATTTTATATAATCATCACACAAAACAAATTGCTTAACAACACACAGAAATACAACCGTACAAATATAATTACTAAGTTAACGTAACTAAAACGCCCATTCGACACTTGTCGGAAGGTATGTATGTGTGTATGTATTTCCAATTTGATGCCAAACGGATCAACATTTAAAGCCAGACAAAATTGACATTAATGCCGACACAAATCCTGTCAATAAATCAACTCAAAGTCAAAGTCAAACAAAATTGACGAGCAACAATATTAAAAACAAACAAGTTACGTATTCGATTTAAGTGTGCGTAATATTTACGTATGTATGTAGGTTAGAATGGGAGTAAAATTGAAGGTAAATAAGGGAGTGGTGTTGCATAAGAAGAAGAAAGGGAAAGTTAAGGAGAAGGAAATTGTTTGTAGAGGAGTATGGAAAGTTGTATGTGATTAATTAATCGCTAGTGACCTGAAAAAAAGTTTACGCAAACAATGGCGTGGAAACTAATTACATGAAAAAAAACATAAAAAAAATGAAAAATCCGTATTGATATTTGCGGACCTCTAAACATGGTTTCCTTTTATTACACGAAGAAATTTAGTTCAAACCAGGACTTCCCCATAGTTTTATGCAGGAGGCCAATAGGTCATGGTTAGGCGAGGGCCCTTGTATAAAAACTAGGCTACTATGCCCGCAAATTGATAGGAGAAAAACCGGAGAACTACTCAGTCTCTCAAGGGAGAACATTTCGATTGCATGGCTTGTGTAACCGGTCATTGGCTATTTGGTAGGTACGCTCTGAGATTAGGAATAATCTCCCATGAATATTTCAGAAGCAAGGTCCATAAGTGAGTTGGTCATTGGACCGACTGCCACATCAACCTAACTTAAACTTAAACTGTCGTGGATCTGGGCGACTCTTCTTAAATTTTACAAAGCCTTTTCTTACCGATGGCACAGCTCGTAAATGACTGAGATGGGTCAATAGTATGCGTTACAAGAAAATTTAAAACTGTTCTTTTAATCGGTAGTTTACAAAAGTCAGTATGCCTCCTACTTTTGAAAGCAATTGAGTTCAGGTAGCCTTCGGAAGGGCACACGTATCCAAAGCTGTTGCCACAATGGTCCGGTCCAGTAGGAGTAGAATATCTCAATTTGTCATTAGCGGCTATCCCCAATCCAGACTTGTGGAGGTAAGGAAGAGTTATCCTGGGAAATCACATTGACATATAAGTCTCCTTAGTAGAAGCAGATACAGCTGCTATTAGGCGTACGCGGCACACGAATACCGATGGCCCTATCTTTAACAGTTTGCTCTTCCTCTTCGCACATACAGCTGTAAATGTTAACAAAGTTCACGGCAGCAACAAAGTCTTCAAATACCACGCCGGCAGCACTTTGTGCAAAGATAAAAAAAAACGTTGCTGGAAGCATACAAGCCCACCAGCTGGCCTCTTGTAAATTATACAGCGCCAGTTTGATCATTGGAAAACCAGTAAGAAGCAGTAGCCATAGTTACAGCCTAGTCAGAACACCGTTATCGAGACAGCAACAGTTCAGTCCCCGTCCATCGCAGACAAAGATCTCCAGCTGCCTCAGGAGACTTACATTTGTTTGGTGCAACTAAGTTTTGGATACTTAAGTCCTACTATTTCAAACCCGATTCCGGCAAACTCACTATATGTCTGGCTAATAAAGCCACCCCACACGACTCCAACCACCTCTTCACTTGCCCTCATAAGCCCACTGCACTAACAACCTTTACCTTTGACGCGATCCCAATGCAAAATCATGTTTCCTAGGCCTATCGGTAGTTAAGCTTGGCGGCAACGATTACAAGACTAGCCAATTCAGGTAGGGCCTTGTGTCATGGACAGTATCTAAAGTACAGAGGAATGACGGTTTCTCCAGATAAATATTATTTGCTACTTCAACATGTTCCTGGACCAAAAGGTATATAAAATAATATGTAAAAAAAAAATGCCGCACACTTTTAGGCATTTACATGTCGAGTAAAATTTTACTCGATTACAAATGCGCACTTTGGGATTCATAAATATAAATTATGAGGTAAGGACGAAGCGTCACTTTGTTCGGCATCTTCTTTTCTATCTCCCTGACCCTTCCCTTCTTTAGCGTTTACTTTAAGTGCTCTTATTTTGTGGTAAATTGTCTTTGCGGCCTACTTTATGACGCCCAATTGCAGGCAAGCAACCCAACGAGTTAAAGAGGCGTGCAAAAAATAAATACCATTTACAAAAGTGAGGAATGCGTAAAGCGAAAGAACTTAACAAACGAAAAGCGGTTTTTTGCTGTTTTTCTTCTTCGCCTTTGACTTCTTTGCCTTCTTTGCGCGCCGAACACAGCTTTGTTATCAGAAACTCACGATTTTATTTGCCGCTAAAAACATGGGGTGAATGAAAAATGCGGACATATTTATGGCATACTTTTAGCTGGAATCATAAATTAAAATTTTACGTGAGCAAAAAATATTGGACGCAAAAATAAAAAGTAAACGAGAAACGAGTTGAAGGAAGCAAGTTGTTAGAATGAAAGCTGGTTAAAAGGGTGGTAAAATTTAATATTTTGGAAGAGATATAAAAACGGGATTTAAGTGGGATGGTATAAAAGGAATAACAAAAATCGAAAAGGGTTTTGAACAACCACATTTGTAGATATGTCGTGCGGCATACCTGTAGGCATACACAATTCAAAAATTGAATAAGTATTTCACTGTGGGTTAATGTATGAATGTAATTGGCGTAGAGAAATAGAAAATCAGTTACCAAACTCAATAAATCCAGAAATCAGTCTGGAAAAGCCTGCAAAAATTTTGCGTAATTAATAAAACCTTATTTATATTTTATAGCAGCGCTAAATTTTTGCGTGGGGCATCGATAGGCTAGCGTAGCAGGTAAATAGGAGCGCAAAGTTGTTGCAGAATTCACAAAAAAAAAAAATTGAAATTTATTTCGCTCATATATCGTAAAATGAACTACAAAAATTATTTCGTTTGACGGCCAATACTGAGTGTATTTTTATGGCTCATATTTATTACTTTCTTACGCAATTTTTATACATATAAATACATACTAGGGTTATTGACTCGGTTTTTCCAAACCGGGTTTCACCGGTTTTTTTTTAGATATCTTTTTTCATTGCATAAAAATCTTGACCTCTGAATAAAAGTTTTGAGTTTTTCGAAGTTTTTAAGACTTTTCCCTAATTAAGGGAAACCCCAAAATAGTTTTAAAATTATATCCTAGGTTATTTGGAGATGAATAATATACCATATCCGAGCTTCTCCTCCAATTCGTGTTCTGCTTCTTGATGTTGATTTTTACTTTACCTCCGTTTTATGGCTGAAGTTCACTCGGAAGTTGTCTATTGTCTGCCGAGGGACGACCACTATTTGAAAATTGAATATGTGTTGCAAAATTTGTATAATTTTATACAATTTCGACAAAAATCTGGTCATGAGGCAACACTCGATTGGTTTGAAAGCGATTTGCGTAGTTTCAGTTGCAGCAACATCATCTTAAAGCTTAAACAGACGGCAGCGTTGCTCCGCACTAACTCGGACTTAATCCGGATCAACTGCAGTTAATTCCCGAGTTTATCCGGATCAACGCTGCCGTCTATTTATGCTTTAATTGTTATTTCCAAAAGTACCTTCTGCAAAGTGGAGGAATATGCATTGCCACGGCTAATAGCAATTTATATACAATAGGGTGGTCCTTAAATTTAGGAAGGAAATTTTTATATCAGATTTCCTAAGCCTCAATCCCTATGTAGATGCTACTATATAGTCGTAGATATCACATATAAAATGGAGGCGGTACTGCACAGGGGACAAAGTTCAGATAACCCTATGAAGACGTCTTAGCCGACTCCGATCGGGACCAAAATTTATATATGATATCCACGACTATGGTAGTATAAAAAAAAAAATTTATTACATTTTTCGAGTCTCTATAGAGGAATCTGTACCACCCTTATGCACATACATAAGAAATTTCACTATTTGTTTGTAGAATTTCTGTGTTTTTTTTACGCATTTATTTGCTTTATTTGAACAACTTTTTGGGATATTTGCATAACCAAATAAACCGGCAAAAAGGCTGCTAAAATTTCTGATGTTGAATATACTTGTTCATGCATTTATTTGTATTATTTAAATAGGAAGGTAGATACTGTTTTTATAGTCAATAAATACTGGCATATTGCAAATAAATTTGGTGGCGAATTTATAGCTACAATAAATAATAAAGGCTTTTAACTAAATTTATTTGTCTCAACTTTTTATGCAGGAATCGAAAAAAATAGCTTTGATATAAATTTTTCTCATAACCTTTTTTTCAGCGACCGTAAATAACAGTTATTTTTTTCAACAGTAAAACTTGGCTAGGTATTTTTAAGTCCAAAATAAAAGTTTTTTCCTAATAATAAACAAACCGCTTATCCAAATTAAATAAGTTTGGTATCAAACGGAAGAGCACTAAAATAGAGGACTATAATAGACTTTTATTTTGAACCTAAAAATATCTGGCCAAGTTTAACTTTTGAAAAAAATAACTGTTATTTACGTTCCCTCTTTTGTTTTTTTTTGGTTACTTAATTAAATTAATTCATACATATGTATATATTAAAGCTGGGAGTGCTGGCGCTTACACATATGTTAGTGTTTGGCCGAGCTTCTCCTATGATTTTGTGGTGTGCGCCTTGAAGTTGTCACACAAATTGGACTCCGCCGACCCCGAACGGCGATTGTATTTTTATGAGAAGCTGTTTTTCATGACGGAAATACACTCGGAGGTTTGCCATTGCCTGCCGAGGGCGACCGCTGGTAATAAAAAACCTTTTTTATATAATTTTGTTGTGATATTGATTTCACGAGGGCTTCAACCCATCCCTGCGGAGTGGTAACGCGTACTGATAACCACAATACCACAGGATAATCTAGATATTCGAATATCTGATTAAAAAACCCAAATTTCCGGATAAAAATATGAGGGAATCGAGAAAAAAAATATTCACCGTATATTAACCGTACATCCGATCCTACTTGGTGGTTCTCAAGTCCGGTCGTCGGCTGTTCTTGTAATATTCCAGTAATTATTCTAAGTCTCTCCATTATAAGGATGCGTTGTGCTACCACAAACGTGTTAGTAGAAAATATGCGTTGAAGTTACGCTGGTAGCTAGTGTCATGCAGCAAGTCATGCAAACATCTTCTCTGACATTCATGCGGCAGTCAGGGCCTTGGGCTCGCTCCCAGAGCACAAAAAGCTGGTAAGGTAATGCATGAGCACTTATTAAATTGCGTTTGATTATTTCCTAGTCATACTTGTGTGAATATCGAGTTATAGTAAGATTGCAGAAAACTGTGTTCCGGTTGAGTTATCCAGGAAGAGCCACACCAGTGTTGGTCTTATCGAGTTTAGGGAGAAAGTAGGAGTACCTTTCAATAATTGACGTGTGTTTTCAGATAGATGGGCCTCAAGCTGAAAACCAAGACATGTGCCACTGCAAGGTCTTTCATAACGAAGATGGACCGGAGAAGGTCAGGGGATCTTCTTTGGCCTCGCAAAGTCGCAACTTTGACATCTGATGAGTGTATTGACAGAACCCATTCCCTTTAGCTGCCCAATTTATTCACTTTACATATCGAAACTTTAACATTAATTTACAATTCTTCACTATTATCCGGTAAGTTTATTTTCGACTGGAAAATGGCGTACATAATAGTTGCCAATTACAGACCGGTTTCGAAGTGGTCCACGGTATGCAAAATGTTTAAATGTAACGTTAAACAGAAATTGTTATTAGCAATTAGTAGCTTGATTTGCCAACCCAACAGGGTTTTGTCAGAGGGCCATTAACAGAAGGCCATCAAGTAGATTGAATTTACACTGACTTTTCGAAACCGTTCGATAGAGTCTCCCATATGTACAGTCCGCGAAAAAAGGATAGCACTTTCCCTTTTTCTGCTATTATGGAAAAGCAAAAGCATTTTAACTCAAACTCATTTTGACTTGTTATTTATCTCTTTTGTACATTCCTCTTAAACAACATAGCGGTAGTCTAACTAACGTAGCGGTTATGAAAGAAACAAAAACGACAAAATTCCGCGAAAAAATTGCATTCACACGCGGTCAGTTGAATTTTAGACGACAAACAGCGGCGGTTTATAATATTTGTATCAAATCTGTGTTAAATAATCGATTCATTTTTAGTTTTAAATAAAAAATGGGGCGTGGTAAAAGGTTATCCACTGATGAAATAAAAGTGATCAGAAATTGCAAATACTCTAAGCAGAAAAGTTGTTATGAATTTTCTTAGGGACTCGGAAAACTACGGTAAAGCACACAGTCCACGTCGCCCACTTGCTATAAGTGAAAGAGAAAAACGTGCAATTATACGTTTGGCCTCTAATTCATGTATGACCGCTCGCGAAATAGCTGCTGCAGCTGGTGTTGAAACCAACCTTCGTAATGTTCAAGCGCTCCTAAAAAAATCTGAAGTGATAAAGCACAAGAAACTCAAGGCAAAGCCCCCTCTGACCGAAGCACAGAAAAGGGCCAGATTGGAATTTGCTGAGGAGCGTATTACTTGGAATAAAAAATGGCGTCGTGTTCTTTTTACCGACGAAAAGAAATTTAATTTGGACTGTCCAGATGGGTGGCATTTTTATTATCATGATCTTCGAAAACAAGAGAAGGTACTGAGCCGTCGACAATTCGGAGGAGGCAGCGTCATGATTTGGGCGGGAATCGGGTACCACCGAAAAACCGAAATAAAATTTGTTCCTAGCAAAATGAAAAGCAATGATTATCTGCAGCTGATTGGGAATGAAATAATTCATCGTGCACGCGTTAATGTCGACCAACCGATGATTTTCCAGCAAGACAACGCCGCAGTACATACCGCCAAAGTCGTCAAGGACTTCTTCGCATAGCATAATGTGGATATTTTACCTTAGCCAGCGCGATCGCCGGACTTGAATATTATTGAAAATTGCTGGGGCTATTTAGCGCGAGCAGTTTTTAAGGATAACCGTCAATATTCTAATATTGAAGAACTTAAAAAAAGCATTTTACAGGAATGGGGGCGATTACCTCAAAGATTCGTTCAAAAACTATTTGACTCTCTTCCAAAACGAATGGTGGATGTCTTGAAACTTAATGGAGATTCAACCAAATATTAATCAGTAAGAAAACAAATAATAGCTAATGTAATAGCTAATGTAGTTTTTATTATTCTTTCAATCATTTATGTAAGTGCTATCTTTTTTTCGCGCACAAATTGAAGTCAAATCTAATTTTTTCAAATACTTTATCGCGATTTTTGAAGAATTAATTAATTTTAGTTATTTATCATTGCAACATTAATAAAAGTGCATATAGTTTTAACTGGCAGTGATGTTTTCAATAAAAAATAAAAAAAAGTGCTAACTTTCTTTCGCGGACTCTAGTAGCTAAATTAAAAAATCTTGGCTTTTATTCGATATTTTTTTGAGTGCACTAAATCTTATCTCAGTAATGGACATTGTGCGATTGCTTCTATAATGTCTCCTTTGAGCCATTTATTGCAACGTCCGGAGTTCTTGTAAGATCATTTAGATGCCACTTTATGCAATTTATAAAATGAGCATCTAAAAGATTTCTTAGTCAACTTTTGGCAACAAATTTGAATTCTTCGGTTAAAAATCTACAAGAAAAGTCCATAAAACCCAAAACCAAAATTTGTTTGTTGGCGCTAACCACAAAGTTCTCATATTTTTCGAAAGTTAATTTTTCAATTAAATTTTTTTTATAAATAAAAAGATTATAAATGGCACTATTTATCCCTCTTAGGCCATTATGTGAAAAACCAGAAAAGAATTTCTAATCGCGCTTCCTTCTTTTTACTACATACTAGCTAGAAAGTCATAAGAACGTCACAAAAAAGTATTCATAATTAAAAAGATGGAAAATCAGGCCGAAATATTTGGGAAAAATATAAAAAAGCGTAAAAGCGTAATACCAAACTTCCATTTTTAACCAGCAATTATCTTTTCTTTGGTACTTATGAATGGCCTTATTAATACCGAAGAAGATCCGCCATCCTCTAGTCAAAATTCAAAGCGATAAAATTCTTGTATAATACTTATCATGAACTGTCGAATTTCTATTTCAAATTAATGCAGAATTTCCAAAGGACCAAGTTTAGTCTGTTGATAGTCTTCTTAGTTTCTTCAAATCGCTGATAACACATTTCGCTGTGACATTTTTCCATTTTCTTTTTTTTTGTTTTCAAATAACTTAACACCAACACTGCTGACAACTCAATCAGTGCCTTAAGCCGAATACCACTGTCGCTGGACAATAAGCTTTAATCATTCAATATGGCTGAGTTTTGTGTCGACAAGTCAAATCCGCTTAAGTTTGCAAATTGCGACTTACAAAAATGAAGTGAAATGATGTCGATTCAAAACTATGATGATAGCAGTATGAAGAAGCAGCGGGGCAGGAGCGGCAGCAAAAAAGCACCAGATAACTGTAAAATACACTGGCAACTGCAAAAACAATTTGCAGTAATTCCTCTTTATTATGCCACTATAGAGCTGTTAAAAAGCCGACTCAGAGCAAACCAGAAAGCAGAACACTTGCTAGCAAGCAGAAATCAATGGCAAGGGCGAGCGAGGGGTATGAGGGACGACAGCAGCTGACAGAAGCAGCAACAGAATTAATCAAGCAATAACAAGATGTAAATGCAATGCATTGAATTGCAATGAGTTGCCACAGCAAAAAAAAAAACAAGAACAACCCGACTGCAACAACGACAATTCAACCAAAATAGCGCCAACATCATAATCGCCCAACAACAACAACAAACGAAATGTCTTACAACTTCAACACCAACAAACACACTCACGCAAGTGTATGCGCGCGCGCGCGCTAAGCGGAATTAATTCAAGTTGGCATTCATGTTACAAATTCTTTTAAGAAACTATAGCCGGAAAGTTGTGAGTAGTGGAAAAGAAAAGACTACGTTTAAGCTGCGAAGATTTTCGCACCATGACAGCAAGTGGAAAAAGAGAGAAGAAGACGAAGAAGAAAAACACCGCAGCTACAACAAGTGCAGCAAGCTTTTGCAAAGAGTGCGAATTTATTTGAAAATTTAATTTACGCGCAAGTAGGATAATGCGCATAGGGAGCTGCTGCAAGCTGCTATGTGTACTAGTACATATCAGAGAAGCGCAGCGACAATGATCAACCTGAGTATATCCCACTCACCATTCATAATTTGTTGTACTCAGATGCATTCATACTTATTGATATGCCCTCGAAAGTCATATCCACCCTTTTGCAAGAGGTATCTATCATACTCATACCTAACAACATGCCTGACGCGCGCAAACTTCAACTCTCCTTGGCTTGATGTGCAAAGTGCTGAGGGAAATAAGTATGACTTATGAGTACGCATGTATATTCGCACATTAAGAAACTTATAAAGGAAAAAAGAACTTATATGAAAAGGCTGTTTTTTTAAACTAATTTTGGGTAGCTGGACATGAAGAAAAGTTTTAGAAAATCCAAAGATTCGTTTTAAAAATATTCGCGAAATAGTACGCAGAATCAAACTTGTTCAAGATGTTATAAGTATGGTGAGGGCATCGTATTTATATCTATGGCAACTTGTACACATAACTCAATGTCGTTGTGCATATGCGTACATCAGAGGAGTGGCGTTTCTCTAATTTCGATGTACTTATATCCAAAATATGCTGAGTAGCGTTGAATATCAAAAGAGGCACTCTTTGCTGACCACTGGTACACACATATGTATATATATGGAGCAGCGTCGGCTGTCAGCGTGGCTTTGAGGGTGCATAAGTTGTTGAATTGGATTAGTAAGAAAGGAAAGCTGCCGAAGTGTAAGATATTCCTACATACATATGTGTGTACATATTTAAGTATGTATGCGAATGCACAAGCAGCAGCAAATACGTTTATACCAATATACATACATAAATACTGTGTATGTATATGGTTATTTGAAATCGTGAGACCAGCTTGAAAGAAGTTAAGTGTATAGCGCATTGGTTTACAGCGCTTCCAGCTGCTTTATAAATACTGTGTTATAGTTTACTTTTTACTTTTAGAAAATTGACTGCAGATTAGTAACATGAATTGAAACCATTTAGGACAGCAAGAAATCTAAAGAGGAATACGCCATTCTCATAATCATTTCTGAGCTACGTGGCGTCAACATAGTCCTCTTGATCCAGGAGCCGTATATTTAGCCAAATTTTTCTGGGTGTATGAGCTGATGGCGCTGAGAGATGCATGTCGACCTATTTACTTGTGTATATCTTGTGTGCTCGTGAGGAATCGATTTCAAACTTTTATTTTGCCTAATTTCAGTCACAACGACAATATGTTTTTAAATCTGGAAGACGAAACCGAAGAGCTGTGATTAATTTCCCTCTATACAGGTTTGCGAATTTCTGAAAATGTCCTCTGATAATGAATTCTACATTTTAACTATCACTGAATTAGTGAAATTTAGTGGTAGTACAAAAATGCCCAACCCTGCCCCTTATATGACGCATGATGATGTGGTGGAACCGACCCTGTTGGTACTAAGCAATATTGTGCCAGAAGCTAGACTCACATTTTACAATTAGGAACACATACTATAGAATTTATCTATGGGTGTATACCAGATACATACACTCTTTTTTACAAAAGTATGAACTAAATAAGCATCCAATTCGAAGTTGAATGAGATTGGAATTGGAATTTAAAGGTCCGAATTAGGTATTTATGTGCACTTTTCAAAAAAAAAAGACTTCCCCGAAAACGTGGATGATAGCCATGAATGCTCCAGGTCTAGCCAATATTCCTCTAGGTATCTTACTCTTCTGAGGAAAGAACGGAGAATGTGGGCGATGAGGCGCTTAAGAAGCAGAATGTCTACAGATCATCAAATCAGCATGCCGACAGCAAAAGCATATCGCTAAAGTGTGCCGAACAAGGCCGGTATCATTATGCGGCTGGAGAGAGTGGAACACTCTGTTAGCCAGACTTCAATCGAGGCTCTTACTTCTTTAATTATACGTTCGAAAAAGATTAGAAAATGTCTGACTTTTCTTTAAGTCAAATCAGTTTACTTTGCTATCAACCCGTTATGGCTTTATTGTGAAATTTTTACCGACTTAAGAAATAGTGGGGGCTCCACCGGCTACAAGTCTACTGGTCGAAAATCTTGGGTTGTGGTAGTTCGGTTATTTTGGTCACAAGTAGGGCTATAATTATCCGTGTATTCGTATTTTTTTTTTAATGTTCGCATATCCTGATTATCTGCATAATAAAATATGCCAGTCCTTCTACAACAGTCCAGGTAGCACTTACGACTGTCTACACTTGTGGGGGCAGCCATCCTAGCCTAACATAATCCCACTTTCTTGTGATTAATTTACCTCGAACGTTTTATACGTCCGCGGTACGCTCTTAAAAGTCTCGCAAGAAGTCCAGTTTTTTATGCAAAAATGTTACATCGAAATTTTTTAAAAATAAAGAATATTTGGAATGCTTTATACACCGAAAATTGGTATAAAAATGTCACTTTCTCATTCAATTTTTTTATTCGTATAAGGTTAAGATTTTTTGAGACATTGCATATTCATTTCTCTTCCTTCTCGAAGGAACTTTTTTTTTGAGTTAACAAAAAAAAAATGATTTTCATCTAGTTTCGAACCCGGTTCCGATAACTCGTAATATTTTAGTGTACTTTTGGATTTCGTAGTGTAGCGTTTCCACTGCAGCTCAATAAAAAATACATCCCTAGGTATGTATTATGGAACTCCTAAGAAAGACATTCAAAAGAATTGTTTTTACCCACAATTTATTATGAATTGAAACCAAAATTCTGGCGTAAAATTTACTGAATACTTAATCACTACACCGAGAGAAAAATTTTTTAGACTTTAAACAAAACGTTCTTAATAAAAAAATACGCATATGAAAGAGCACCAACCCAACTCGTAATAAATTTTAGTATAAAATTTTAGTATTTAGTATGGACATTTTCAATTCAAATACGCCCATAGTTTTCACTTCACGGATGGCATTTTGTACTTCACAGATGCTTTTTCATAATTAAGATAAACAAAAAATAAAACTGATTTCCATGCTGACTGCAAAGAGATTGGACCCCGGATCCTCTGGACATTAACAAATTGTGGCAAACATCTTTACGCACTCAGCTACAGCCAGACATGAAATGTGCTTTCAATTGTTGAGTTTGAATCAACACCAAAGATCGCGTGAAAGTATAATTTTTAAATACGTACATTTTGAAACGATGATGAAATAAAAAGTATTCATTTCAACTAAGCGTCATTTCCCACAGTGAATTCGTAGAATTTTTCTTAATATCAAAACGCGTATTTGCTCTCAGTGTATCGACATTGCCCAAGGCGTTGCCGAATTGAAAACAATACCAAAATAATTATCAAAAATTAATGCAGCAACTCCCGTAGGCAACCCCTATATTGAAATATTGTCGACAAACATGAAATTGTGAAACACAAAATCAAACCGAGCCACTTATAATGGTTTCAACAACAGCAACAGTAACTCCAGCAACTAGGCAGCCAACAGGTTTCAATACAAATAAATTATCGACGGCCACTTGAACAATGAGCATTTCCCAGAGGCTCACACTACCACATCAAATGGGTAACCAAGACCTACGAAAGAGAACACGAATGAAATGTAACGCCACACTTCGACAATATGTACCACCAAAAACAACAACTTCCGTTCGGCAACAAATAAAAGAAGAAGCAAGCAAAAGTAAGAATTCTTAGAAATTTCGGAAGCTATACATATGTGCTATATTAGCAACCAAAAGCTTCTGCTGTCATAGAGCCAAAAATAACTAAGCAAACGCTTGCTGATCTACAAACATACATACATACAGTCTATGTAGATGCCTATTCTAAAATTCATAGCATGCTTTCAGGCTATGCAACCTTCAAACAAAAGCATACAGACGAAAATAAAACGCGCAACACCTGCCGAAAATTATCAGCTGACTGTGCTGGGTTGAAATGGAAGCAGAAGAAGAAAAAGCTATTGTAGACAATAGAGGAAATACCAGAAAGAAGAAAAGCCAAAAGAAAATTGGGTGACATTAAAGAGATTTCTACTACTTTATGAAGTGCTACAAATTACCTTTTGTTCATTTCATTTATTTCGATTTTCAAATTGGGACTTCACTTTGGTCTTTGTACTAGTAATTGCTACTTCAACCATGTTTACTTTCTGCTCCTGCCCCTTCTTTGACTGTTGCTTTATATTCATTTGCTATTCTTCGCATGCGATACCTGCGCAGAGTTGCTTTGTTTCTAGCGAAAGTAAGCCAACATTGTTTAGCAAGAATTGTTTTGAAAAAATTTGCTATAGAAATTAGATAAACAAAGACAATGGGGTTACAACCGCCAACACCTTCTAAGCCAATAGAGCAGGCGGCAATAACAACACAAGCAACACCTTGCTGGCGCAATTTGTATGCTTTGTTCGCCACAAATTAGCACGCTAGGGAATAAAGACAGTCACTTGGGGCGGCTGTGGAAAATTTCTAATTTATTTATGTTGCCAAATTGTATGGACATTAAAAAGCTGCTGCTATGAGTATTCGAGTAGTCGAAGCTTCCGAATGGAAGGCGAAAGGTGAAAGCAGTGCAAGAAAATTATGGTATGTATGTATGTATGTATGTACAAACATAGTTAAGCACAATATAAATTACAAAACTCCTAGGTGAGTCGCGTCAATGAGGATGTCAGTCAGTTAGTTTGAATGTAGACCGCCAGACAGAGGGAGAGTGAAGTGGCAGTGGGGTGAGGGTGAGCAGCTAGCCAAGCGGTTGGGCTGTAAATTTCTTGACCAAGTTGGCAGTAAATTAACATTAGTCAGACCGTGGGGGCGCTAAGGCTATGTGGTGGGAGTGTAATTTCATTACGAAAATATTGTACTTATAAAAAGGGGCCCAAATGTGTAGCACGCACATATTTACACTTGTACTATGGTAGTGGTGCAACTGTAGTGGCTATGGCATTTAGTATCATTAATTTCGTGTACAGTCACGCACTTCACGATTGTATACGCATAGCAGTCAGTGTCCGAACATTTACTTACTTAAATGGTGGTTGATTTGATGGCGTTTGCTTGTTGTGTGGCATATATTTTTTCTTAGCGCCAATGTAAGTATGTATGCAGTGTACTTTGCGCAGCATTAAATGGTCATTAAATCAAAACATTTTCTCTTTATTATTCTTTATTATGACATTTTAATAGTAAGCATACATTCACATACATACATACATATACGTACTTATGTTTACTTTTCATTTCGGAATTGCTTTTCAGATAAGATATGTACGCAACATAGACATAAATGGTTTTCATTGCAGCATTTCGAATTTGTGTAAGTGAAAAGTTTGCAATTGCATAATTTTATGAGTGTAAATTGGGTTTTGATTTATTTGATTTAGAAAAGTGCTTTAAGCTATTTAGTAAAATTTATGACCTCTTTAAATGTCCAATGGTAAATGGTTGAAAGAGGTCAGATGGTTGAAATGATAAAATGAAGAAAATTCTTATACGTAAAAAATAATTCCAAAATAAAAAATTGTATTTTTACTTAATTTTAAACCGAAATTAACAGTGAAAAAATTTACTAAATTGTTTGAAATTTATATTTTTACATTGCAGACTTCTACCACATTGTAGTAGATCTACCACTTTTTTGAGCATCTACCACATCCACCACACAAGGTCTCAAGTCGAAAACATTGTCGCGTTTTTGAGTAATTTTATTTTTAGCCGATATAATTTTCTTAATTTTTTCATTTTAAAAGCGAAAAATTGTCCAACACCAAGGTGGCAGAAATCTCTCAAATATGTTTGAAAAATTTCTTTACAAAGGAGGACTGCGTTACACTGAGAACAAAAAAAAAAGTTAAAATTCAACGCGATTTGATAGCAATTTAAAATTTGCATTATATTAAAATTTTTAATTTTTTTTCTACTTAAAAGTTTGCAATTTAGGTTAAACTTTAAAGAATTTTTTTAATTTTTTATATGGCTTTTTTAGAAGATGAGCTATATCTTAAAAAAAGTTATAAACCATAAAAAAAAAACAAAAATCAAACTTGTCAAACTGTCGCGACCCTATTAATTTGTCGGACCCTTATTATATATTCTGATTCATAATACAAACAAAGATAATTAAATATTAAACATTTCAAAAACTGAGAGCTACCGCATTTTTTTCAAATCTTCAGTTTTTTTCCATATTCTGTCATACCGATTTTTTTTAGTCCGTTCACTGCAACTTAGTACCTTTTACAAATTTTGTTACCTTTCGTGTTTAATTTCACACTTTTTGGAATCTATCAAAAATTTTTAAATTTAATGGCACATTAAACTCTTAACCTTGCTATGGATAGCTAAGCTGCTTAACACAAGAATTTTTCTGATTTAATTACCACAGAAAAGTTTAAGCGTATCTTCTGCAACTTATCTAATAAAAAGATACTAAAATAACATATACTAACCTATGAAGCAGTGGCACCGGTTTTGGGACGGTAACTGTGCATTACGGTCCGCCATCAGTACTTGAAGCATTTTTCGAGCTTTATTCACTGCATTTCATCATAAAGCAGGGGGCATGATCTCTTAAATTTCGCAACAGAAGGCTTAGGCAAATAAAAGGATTTGGAATCTGCTATGGACATGGAAAAACTAGGATCCCAGCTTCCACCTGTCCATTTCACCCGAGATGATATGAACAAAGTAGTTGTTTGGGAGAAGTAATTCAAAACTACTCTATTAAAGCGCAGCACATGACCAAGTACCTACTCTAAACTTTTACCTCTATAGCCTTGAAACCTTAGAAGGCATTGGGAAAGGCGTTTATGACACAATATTAAGCTATATATATATGGGCCTTCGCGGAAATGGTCGTAGTCTGCGGCATCCGTCTGCGTGCAGAGATAAACTTACATACCTAGAAGTTAGCCTAATCAGAAAATTCGAATTTTTAGCAGCATTCAAATCTTTTACATCCTATTGGAAATGGCAAGTAAAGCCAAGTCCAAGTCCTTCTCCAGCAGGTCTTTCTATCGCCGTGAGGGCCTCACTCTTTCAGCGGGTTCCGAGTTGAAAAATTTCCCAGTTGGAGCGTCGGTGTTCACGCGAACGACATGGCTTGTCCAGCGGAGTCGCTCATCATTCCATCGCCTCCGGACTCTATATTACAAAAATATTTATAATGAAAAATATGTTGAGCCATTTTTCAAAAAATTGCCATCTGCTTAACATCAACATAGTCAAGTCTATTACAGAAGTAAGTATCAAATTTGATTTAAATTCTGCTAAGTTCCAACCTTTTAAAGGAAATTCAAAACTGCTTAAAGACACTGCTTTCAAGTGGTTGTGGAAATTGAGAAGTGCTAAAGTTGGCGCGTACACACAGCACAAATTAAATGGAATTTCAATACAGGTTTTCAATCACAAAGGATATAAGCAAGCCTGGCCGCCTAACTGTCTACCGCGTATGCCAAAAATAGCAAAAACAACGGCATTTACAGAAATAAAGCACTCTCTAACACTTTAATTGCCAAAGCAATGACGATGATTCCGCACCGGCAAAGTAAGGCTCCGACAATCAGGTATACAGAGCAGGATACATACATAGGTAGGGTATACAAGCGGGATTGTGGGGTAGATAAACAATCAACAACTTGTTCGACTTGCGCCAAAGCGTGAAGTTTTTAATTGCAAAAAATTTGTTGCTGTTGAATTAAGGCGGCTTGACTTGACTTCTTTTGTTTTGCATTTTTTTTTTGTTGGCTTCGATGTTGTGTATGTTGTTGCTATGAGAGATGCAATGGCAAGGTGACAAAAAACTCGCAAAACATTCATGCAAACATTTCGCAAATTTACTGATTTAGAACACACCGACACTCGTAAACTCGACAGGATAAGGTTGATGTATTATTTGCCTGTTTGGCGCTGTTGTTGTTGCTCTTATTGTTCTCTTTAGTAGATTCGCTCTATTCCTCTATACACTGTGGATCTACAGCACTGGCGCTAAAAAGTGTTAAGCAATCAAATTATGGCGAAGGGAATACCGCTTCGACAGCAAAACAATCAAAATTAATTAAATTCTGCGCCAGGATTTCCGTTCGCGTCTGCGTGCTTGGGTTGTTCGCTTTGCATTTAGCAGCGAATATTGCGGCTTACGTTTATAAGCAGTTAACTTGTGAGATTTATCCTAAATTACGAACATTTTTTCTTGGCATTTAATGAGTTTGCCTTAGGTTAACGTAAAAGCGATAATCAAATATTTTCAGACTTATTGCGGTTAGCTGAAAGATATCTTAAGACAGGCTTGAAGATACATTTATGGGTAATAATAACAGAAAATCGAAATCTTAGAGCTTGCAAAAAAACTGAATTAACAAAACTTGGTACACATCGGAAAGTAAAACATCTATTTAAATGAATGTTTACATTTCCTTGCAGCAAAAATGCGTACTGGATGCCAATAACAATCTCACGAACGAAAAAAAAATTGATTTTACTTAAAACTTTTAAATGTCTTCCTAACGCTTCAACTAATACTACACCGTGCTAATAAAGTTAGAAGGATAACATTTGTTGATATGATCGTATAAATATTATAAATGTTGAAGGATATTTAAGGATAAAATTGAAAAGGACATTTTCAATACCTATTGATACTTCTGTGACAAAAAAGTTAATCTTTTCTATTTCTATAGAATTTTCTCATTGATTTGTTACCTATTCTGTTATTATAAATTGCACAGAGCTTTTTTAATAGTTATTTTGAATTTGTTAAGTCTTTGAAATATCGAAATTCTTTTTAAAAATTCAAAACGTAAATTTTACTATCGCACGGTATTATTTACCATTATTTTATATAGTAACCTACCATAGGAAAGTCGGTTAAAAGCATAAAGGTTCCACTACGATTCCAGTGTCCCTAAGTTAAAGCGACGAAGGCTCTTGTTCCCGTTTGGCTTCTCATCCGGCATATTAAATGGATCCTAGGCCATTGTCCACATGGCAATGAGCTCTGTAAAACTAAACTGTTGAGATGAGATGAGAAACCATTCAGCACTTCGGAAATTTCAAGTTTGGAAAAATTATATTACATTCAGTGTCATTGAAGATGGCACAACAGCAAAACCTCTTTGGCTCAAAACAAAATTTGAGAAAATATTACAGAAAATCGTTCTTAATAATAAACTTTATCATATTCTTAGTCTTAGTCTTTATATAAATGGCATTTTGATTTTAATCTTAATCTCATTCTAATCTTAATCTTAATTTTAATCTTCCTCTTAATCTTCATCTTAATCTTTATCTTATTTTAAACTAAATCTTATTCTTAATTATAAACTTAACCTTAACCTTATTCTTAATCTTAATCCAAACCTCTATCTCTTACTCTTAGTTTTATTATTAATCTAAACTTTTATCTTTATCTTAATTTTATTCTAAATCTTAATATTTATCTATTCCGATCTGAATCTTAATCATAAACTTAATTTTAATCTTCCTCTTAATCCTCATCTTAATCTTTATCTTATTTTAAACTAAATTTTATTCTTAATTATAAACTCAACCTTAACTTTATTCTTAATCTTAATCCAAACCTCTATCTCAATTTTAATCTTAATTTTACTCTTCGTCTTATTATTAATCTCAATTTTTATCTTTATCTTAATTTTATTCTAAATCTTAATATTTATGTATTTTGATCTTAATCTTCATCTTTTTCTTAATCTTAAACTTAACCTTAATTTTTTCTTAATCTTAATCTCATTCTCAATCTTAATCTTTCTCTTATTTTAATCTAAATCGTATTCTTAATTATAAACTTAATCTTAATCTTATTCTCAATCATAATCTAAATCTTTATCTCAATTTTACATTTAATCTTAATCATAATCCTAATCGTAGCTAACCTCCTCCATCCCTTCCCTTCTTATGTCTCTTTTTCATTTCATAGCAGTTTGGAATTAGATAATTTCTTCGTTTCATCGATGTTTGCAGTTCGATAACTGAGTGTAAGATCGACCTATCTCGGCAGGAAGTTTGAAAACGCCCAATCTCAGAAAACTTTTCAAGAACGCCCTACTTCAGAATTTTATTGAAAAACGCCGTATCTCAGAATTTGGTTGAAGAACACCCCGCCTTAGAACTCGGTACAAAAAGGCTCTATCCCAAACGAAAATACATTCAAAATGTGCTGAGATAGGTCGATCTTCCTCTCAGCCATCGATTTATAGTATGTACACCAAACCGAGCCCAAAGAAGTTTTACTTCAGAAACTTCAACCTCGCTCATGTTTCCTTATAAAAGCTTAACTTTAAGGCTCTTCTCCTTGCAAAACTGGCATATTCGCTGTTACAGGAAAAAAAGTTTTTCAGAACACATTTTTTTTTGTTCCCGTGCGTACAAAAAAAAAAAAAAACGAAAAAAAACAACAGAAAGAAAACCTTGCCAATCCCTAATTAAAGTTTTGCTCACGGCAAGAAACCCAATTTCAAGGAAACAGAAAAAAAGCAATAAAACAATAGTAGCAACAACAGTAGATGTACATACATATATGAATATACAAACAAATCAGACCTACGGTAAGTAACACAAGAAGCGAATTAAATGAGTAGCAACGAAAAGAGAGGCAAGACATTAGATTAACTCAACAAAAACACGACTCATTGTCATGCAAGTGGCGCGCGTTTGTGCTTCACGTTGCAAGCATATTAAAGAAGCTGTTGCCACTCTTCGCATTGCTAAATAGTAACCAACAAAAACTTAATAGGTTGCTAGAAGAGATTGAGTAGGCGTAGGAGCAAGCTACTACTACTCTGCACATCTCCAATGAAGAATATTGATTTTATGCTGCTTCATTGACCACCAAAAAGCAGCAATAAGTTGAGTAAAATTGTTAAAAACGACTTGATCGACACGCAAGTTTTTTAAACTAAACTCCGAAAGGTGGGGAAGAAGTTGCTCTTAGTATAAGTTGTAGGGGAATGCGCAAAGGTTGAGCATTGAAAACAAAATGTGGGCCTTTTTGAAAGAAATTAACGAAAAATATGATGCCAAGTAGGTCATATTTTTGCGAAAGGTCTTACATGGCGTCGGTTTTTCAATAACTCAAAATTCAAATCACCCTGTACCGCTAAAAAAAAGTCGTAGCTTAAAAAAAAACTTAATGCACATCGGTGCTGTTCTGATGACCTTCACATTAATTAGCTCAAACCCATTTTTTCGGTAAATTAGGGGTTTATTCGAAAGAACAGATATTGTCATTAGTTATGGAACACGATTGCATCATGTGGCTGTCTTAGCAGTACCGCATCCTGTTAACCCAGTTTTCCAAGACCTGAGTGATGGTGTCTGGCTCTATCTCAAGAAATGTTCGACATACGCCTTAAGGGCCTAGATCGTTAATAGATTGTTCGCATAATATCGCCGAGACGGCTGATACATAATTCAATTAACTGATGAATTTAAATTGAATTTAATTTGGTATCACCTGGCAACCCTCCTAAATACAGTTCAGATATAAATCCTTCCCAAACCCATAAACCATTTAAACCCCTCTTTTAGTCATTTATTTAACTTAATAATTCATTTGAATTTAAAATTTTGAACAGCTGGCAATTCTCTTCAAACCATCAAACCAAATTTCAATGTTTAAACTGAACATTTCTTAGCACTCCAAAAAATATAGATTATTAATATATAGATATGTATATACTTAAATTAGTACATAAAAGCAAATACATATGTAAACAAATTGAAAGTATTGTAATTGACCGAGCTTAAGGCCAAAGCAGCCATAGCTCCTCATACCTAGTCTATAATTTAAAATTATCAGACTAAGGTCTTAAAACAAATAAATAAATTTCTTAGCACTATTTCGTTTGACACTCATATTTTAATACTGCATATAACTTGTTTTTAACTAAATTCGATATATAAATGAAGGTGGCAACTCTTTTCAAAACATTTTCAAATTACTACCTTCTTAAACCCATTTCGACTGAACCCCTGGGGAGGAACATTTTTCAATTACTCATGTAATTCCATTTTTAAAATATTTTTTTTTACAGGTGGCAACCCTATCACAGTTAAGTTAGTCAATTTTGTAATAATTGATTTAGTTTTTGAAATAATTTGGATTTAATATTTTACATTAATATTATTGGCCACATGATTTTTTGCTTAAAATTTTGCACATTATGAGACTTATGTATATAGTCGATAGGAATGTATAAAATGATTTGGCAGGAATCAATGGATTGTGGGAACGCCGCCACCTTAAAAGAAGAGGATATCAAATTCTTTTTAAACTTCTAATCGTAAAATATTAAATTTCAAAACATCGGTTGAATAAGAATGAAAAACGAATTATAAAAAAATTGCGCTTTATATAACTAATAACACTTAGTCATGATATTGCAAGCTCGCCGATAACTCTTTAAAAGCAAGAACAATGCAAATGTTAAAAGTGAGAATGCACGTAGGAAACAAAGAAATTATGTATGTAACTAGGATGGGAAAGCTTAGCAAAAGAGGTGACCACCATAGTCGTACGACAGGCATCGAACAACGACAATAAAGTTGAACGCACGTACTCGCATGGTCTTATATAAATACACACATACGTATGTGTCTACATATGTATGTACCTGAACATACGACGGAAAAGATAATTGTGCACGTTTGTATGTAAGCGTGACTGCTGGAAAACAAACACAATCTAAATAGCGCCACCAATGCCAATAAGTTTATGGTACTAAATGTTGTAATGACACAAACCACTTATTGGACCAACAAGCGCCGATGGTAGGGTGACAGCGACAGAAAAAAAAAGAAACAAAAAAAAAACAGATAAAACTAAGAAATAAACTTGGAATAATACTTAATACATACATATGAAGTGGGTGAAATGGATGAAGTTGAAAACAAAAGCCAAAGAAGCTAGATCGGTTTTTATTTCATTACTTTTCTACGCCATATTCTTCTTCCATGCAAACAAAGCGAAAATTTATGGTTTTCATTTATTGTTCGTATTGTTTTTCTTCAGTTTTTGTCTTACGTTCAATAATCTTGCTGCATTGTTTACTCGCAGACATGCAACAACCACACACACACACACACATATATAATTTTCTTTACAAACCGCTGCAGCTGGAGGACCAACAAAGCAAACGACAACATTCTTCTTGTTGAGAGCCAACAACAAAACAACGGAACAAAGGACAATGGCATGGCTTTGTAAACAGGATGTTGAATGAAAGTAGAATTTATGGGAAACTCTGAAATGAAAATCGATTATTTACTATTGATACTGCGACTTTTGCGGGGATGGATGCGAAGCTTGCGCTAGACTCACTGCATGCTGCCTTGACTTTGGCCAAGTCATTTGGTTTTCTGCTACCGCACCTAACCCAAGGCTTTATCTTCCATCTACCATCTACTATCTTTCATTTTTCTTTTACCTGCTAAGCATTTTCCAATATTACTTATGTACTTACTTACTTACTTACTTGGCCGTTGACTCATTATTATTTTCTTCAGCTTTCTGCACTTTCAATGGTATTGGTGTAGACAATGCGTGAAAGTTTTATTGGAAAAGATTTTTCTATGCATTTTATTTGTGTTGTTGTATGTATGTTTTCTTTTTTTTTCGACCTCTCGATATTTATCCGACATAAGTGTTATTGTCATTATTTTGCTTATTTGTTGTTGTGTGTCATTACTATTGTTGACTGTTGTTGCGGTTGCATTATTTAGTCATCAGTTTTCTTACATTTTATAAAAACCTTTTCACACTTGCCTATCGCGTCGTCTAAGTTTTCTTTTTACTTATATCTTATTAGAAAGCCTGGGGTAGCATTTATATTTTTTTTTGATTTTTGTAGAAAGTTCCGCATAAACTTAGTTCAACTTTTAGTTGTGTTTTATTTGTTGTCAGAAATTTTATGTGTGGCGATTTTAAGTATACACCTTGACTCGCATAATAATGATTTGAGTACTTGTAGATGGATATCCTTATGAGTTCAGTAGGAAATTTTGGTTTGAAGTCTCTCATTGTGGACTCTTATTACACCGTGCGACAGTCAATTTTGCACAGGAAAAAATCAATATATTCACAAAAGTAAAAAGTAAAACTGCGTTTTTAGTTTTTCTCTCTGACGTCAGGATTTTTTTTAAGGACTTTGAAATTTCTAGAATCTAGAATTGAATAAAAAAAATATTCAAAAGATTCGGTGCATTGTAGAATAACAATATGGGTATCAGTTAAAAGGAAAAATTCTGTAGAATAGAAAAAAAATTTATTTTTGGGTGCACCAGGACGAATAAGTATTGAAAATGCCTTTTATTAAAAAAATATATATATTTCAAGGACTAATATGTTAACTACCACATCCTCGAACTTCGTCCTTCTAACTTTATTAGTATTAGATAAAAAATTGTACCTTCTCTTTATAATTGTTTTGTATTCAAGGTCATAGCCAGCCTAGGGGACAGAAGTTTATATAGAGGAAAAAATGTTTTTAATTAAATTTTGTTTATTTTTGTATATAAATAGAAATTTTTGGGTTTAGGAATATATAAGTTTTCTAGTATCCTTTACAATGATACCAATTTTTTTTTTTAATTGGTTTGTAATTTTTTTGTTTAAAATATTTTTTTTTATCAAAAAAAAAGCTATTTTTTGCTTATAGTGTTTTTTCTCAAATATTTATATCCGAAGTAGATACAAAAATATGCATACCAGAAGAAAGGGAGTTTAATCGCCTTTACAATGATAGCAAATTTTTAGAAATCGGTTAGTAATTTTTTTGTATTTTTTTAAGTGTTTTTTAAGTGTCATTCGATTCAAATTCCTTACCGATGAGTAGTTCTTATTTTTTCTCACAGGGTTCGTAGGGCGCTATTTTATCTCTCACACTACGAAAATGTATCTTCCTGTTCTCACACTCCCTTCGTTATTATCCACTCCATTTCTTTTGCAATACATCTTGTCAGTATGCTGGTGCACATTTTCATTAAAATTGGTAAAGTTTTTTTATGTTTTTTTTTTTTATTTTTACGTTTTCACATTTATTTTGGACCATTATCACTCGGAGATATTCACCTTATGCTTAGGTGACGTCTTACGAGGATTTTGCTAAATGAAACTTTTGTGCGCAGAATATTATTGGGATTACACAAGCGCGTGTCGAAGGGAATCGATAAAGGCAAAGAACGTGCAACATCATCATCATCACAGAAAAGGAAATGTAAGAAGCTTTAACGCCACACCACTACACTTAAAGACGCTTATATTTAGCAACGAAAATGTGTTGTTGTACGAAAAAAATGTATTGTTGACACCAAGAAAAAAAAAGAGTTCGGTAACCATAAAGGATTACTACTTAAGTTTATTGTGTACGCACATAGCATACAAATAATGCAGGTAGATAATTTAAAAGTTCTTGCCGGGATAATAATTCTAATGCAGGTACGTAAGTGCAATAATTTTAAGTGGATAGCCTAGGAATTACTTTTATTGCAATAGGCTTTAGTGAATGAGCGGAGAATAGAGTTGTGCTGGGATCACTATGGGAATTAAGTTTGATTGTGTTGTTTTTGTAAAGTGGGAAATAAAAAATAGAATGTTCGAAGTAAGGGAACCTAAGTATATGTACACTGGCGGGGTAATATTTTTCAGAAAATTTTTTAAAAATTTAATTTCTAAACTTTGTGCGAAACTCGCGAAAATCTAGCAGATTTTCATGCAAGTTTTCAACTTGTTAATCAGTTTTTTTAGAATTTTTTTTTTTGGGTATGCAGATTTGTAACCAAATCAATTTTTTTGTAATAAAGTAGAAGTTCTAAGCAGCTACGAATTACCGTTGAGTTTTGGCAATTTTTTTCATGCAGTCTTCCAAAAAAGCAAATTTTTTCGAAAATACTTTATATGGAAAAAATGCAAAACACCTTCAACAAAGAAAAATTCTCAAAAATCAATGCGATTTTTGACTAACTCCGAACTTGCATTTTTTATACAAAAATTTAATGGGCTACAAAACTGCCAACTCAAGAAAATTCGAAAAAATCTGATTAATAAGTTCAAAATTTGCATAAATATTTATTAAATTTTCGCGAGTTTCTCATAAAGTTTAGAAATTATATTTTTGTGTTTTTTTTGTAGAATGAACCATACTTTTATGAAAAATTGGCGGAAAAATATTAGAATAGAAATTGGTGCATATATTGTGCAAAATTCGTTGTGCCAATACTTTTTTCCAGCAGTGTATATTTATGTACATATATCAAATAATATTTTCCTACATTTCAGTCTGTTGGAATTTATTTTATATGCTTATTTTTACATATGGCATATATGTAAGTCTGTATTTACATAGTATACATAAACCACTTTGCTCAATTTTCCAGTTAATGAGTTAACATACATACACATGTGTATGAATGTGAATATGTACATATATATGAGTAGAAATAAAAGCAGATGCGAATGCCCATAGACATCACCCACCACACTGGCGCTGCTTGCTTACTTTAATGCATTGCCTCAACTCTAAATGACTAACCATAGGCAAATATTTGCATTTGTGACACAAAAGCATGCCACACAAAAAAAAAAGTATAAATATATTGTATGCAACAAAAGAAAATATTCACAGCGCAAACACATACATATGTATATATGTGCAAACATACAGAGCACAGTGTGTATGTGTATACAAGTGTAAACTGAAAGATAAGCTCTTTGACATGAATATGCAACACGCGTCTAATGCTGCACCATCGCAAACATGCGGCAGTTTCAGCCACTATGCTATAGAAATAAAAAAATCAAAAAGCAAACACACTATGTGGACAAAGTGAATAGTGAAAGGATAATGGCGACGGCTGCGCTGAAGACAGCGAAGACGACCGACACGCCGAGTTATGGGCGACAGCCAGACTGAGTTATATGCCACCTGGGAGTCACAAGCGCATGTGTGTAAGCAATATGTAGCATGTGAATATTTCTAGGCTTGTTTTGCTGCAATGTGTCTCAATGGCGACATGCCGCATGCAACACTGGCAGTTAAGGCGCCTAATGTTAGGCTTTTACAGCGTTTGATGGCCATTTCGTATCTTAAGTTAAAAAGCACATTCAACTGTTAATGTATGTATGGAAATGGAGTAGTTGTGCGACTTGTAGTTGTTGTTGGCATTTGCGTTTGTTTGTGTTTCTGCCGTTTGGTTTACAATATTTTTAAACATATCCCAGCAAAAAAACGCGACTATCTCTGAAACGAATGCGGAATCGAAAGAAAATTGGCAAGCACATCTCCTTGCGCTTCCTTAAGGTAGTACTTTAACATGGGCACGTCACTGGCGGTAATGGCTAGCAGACGATTTTCTATCTCTCGTAATTGGTTAAGGTAGCGAAAAACTGTTTAGAGGTTATAAAGTCATACGAGTAACTTCCAGAATACGGTACTAGAAAAAAAAATTGGAATCGCTTTAAATTGAAACGAGTTCTAGAAGCTATTGCTTTAGAATTACGGGAGCAGTGATTCAAAATTTTTTGCTGGGATGATTGTCGTAAATATGTGTGTATATACACATACAGTGACGGGCAAAACTGTAACATGGTGTAACACTTTTTACTTCAGCCATCGCTATCTTTCCAAGTTCTAACGACTTTCATACTCTTGCTGTATATTCTTGTTGGTACATCCCTACTCCCTCTCTCATAATGATTTGAAGTCAATACAACAACAATAAAAAAACCAGCCGACAAAAATGTAAATTAAGGCAGATGTTACAGTTTTGCACTCATATATTTTTAAGAACTTTTTAACAATTTTCACGAAAAAAAAGAACTACTAACACAATGTTCAGTACTCTTTTGCTTGTTTCAGTTCCTGGATGCGATTTGGTATACCTTATTTGTATCTTTTTAAAAAATCTGGAGGTATATCCTTAGTTTGCTTTCACAGCTCATGTACTCAATTTTTCGGACTTTGATTCTATTAAGCTGTGTTTTTAGTTGATTTCGCAAATTCTCGATGAGATTCATGTCCGCGGATTGTGGAGGTTATTTCAAATTAGTAAATTTTGGCTTTTGTATCTAGTCTTTGCGAACATATGCAATATTTTTCAGCAGAAACTCCCATTTTTCGACTACATCTTGCAAATTTTGTTGAAATAAGAACATATACTGTTCCTTACGCATAATGCGTACTAACGAACCAACAATATTTTTGAAATACAACCCCAAACAATTAAGATCCTACCACTGTGATTCACAGTTTGCCGTACATGATGCGCTTAGGCTTAATTTGGGTCTTTGATCCAATACCATGCCCGGCCATCTGATTGAAAGCGATTAATTTAGTCTTGTCAGACCAAATAACCTTCAATTGAAACTTAAAAATATGTTTTTTATTGCATTCTGAACGGCCTAACATATCCCAATAGGCAACGGGTCGGTGTTCGTGCGATGCAGCGAAATGCTGCCACGCTCGCACATGTATTATGATCAAATTTGCTTTTTTCCTTTTATGATGCCTTTGCGCTCAATTTGGCAATTCTTCGCCTCGGTGTCTATTGATTTGCATTAAACTTTAATACCTTAAGCGCTTCTTTAATAGTGGCTGCATCGCTACTTGCTGCTAAGTTCACAAGATATCGTACCGTAATATTTTTTAACAGACTTCCTTTGTCTTTGGGAACACTTTAGGCTATATTTTTTCTAAGTCTTAACATTTTCAAGTAGCAAATTCCAAAATTTTTTGCCACTTTTCGTGCGGTTCCGCCTTTTCGCAGTAAATCTATTATTTACATTTATGGTTCCTGATTAAGTATGCTATTTACTGGCGATCACTTCTTCAATAAATTACAATATAGAAAAAAGTCATCTGTCTTCCAACTAAGCAAAAGATAACTGTCAAATTCAAAACTGAGAGTGAGTGCAAAACTGTAACATCTGCCTTAATTTACATTTTTGTCTGCTGGTTTTTTTATTGTTGTTGTATTGACTTCAAATCGTTATGAGAGAGGGAGTAGGGATGTATCAACAAGAATATACAGCAAAAGTATGAAAGTCGTTAGAACTTGGAAAGATAGCGATGGCTGAAGTAAAAAGTGTTACACCATGTTACAGTTTTGCTCGTCACTGTATGTAGAAACCTGTATACATATATATTTTACGGCAGTTCATATTAACGTTTCGTTGGTTTTTATTTTAATATGCCGTTTCTTAACATTCTATTTTTTTCAATTTTATTTGTAGTATATTTAAACAGGCATAGCTTTGCATACCCTGCACCATGCTCTCACTTAAACTTTGACCACCGTCCCTCTTCTTTCTAAAGTTCTACCAAATGCTCACGCCTACCGCTGGCACGATTAAACGAAAAACCGATCATAATCCTTTATTTTCTTTCGGTTTACGATTTAATCGTATTGAAGTTTTCCTATCGATTAACCGAACGACTAACCGATTAATTTTCAAAATAATTCGACCGAAATGTTTTTAGGCTGGTCAAAAACGGATTCTTATTCACGCGCATCCCTCCAAGGGGCGAATGGGAGTAGACAGTCTGTAGAATAGAGGCCCAGTAAACATCTTCACGGACGGGAGAGTACGAGGAGTTGTCCATTGTCAAAAAAACTCAATTGAACTTATGTGTAGACTTCCGGATCACTGTAGCGTCTTTCAGGCAGAGGTGGCCAACTAGGAGGATGAAATATGTACTATGATAGCCAAGTGGAAATCAGGGCACTGGAATCGCTAATTGTACGGTCGAAACTAGTCAAGGAATATCTTACCTTACTCTCAAGTACCTCGCAGTACTTCCAAATCAATTTTATTTGGGTTCCAGGACACAGTGACATCATTAGAAATTGTAAGGTTGTTGAATTGGCTAGGCAGGGCACCGTCAAGAACATCACCCCGGACAGGAATGGCATAAGAGTTCCGTTGGCAACCTGCAGCCTGCTCCTGGACAGATAACGTCGACAGACCGACGTTCAAATTTCCCTTCTGCCCGGTTGTCGACCGCGGACAGTCAAGGAAGCCATCTTAGTGCCAGTTCTCGATTCTTATAAGTTTACTTACTGACCGGACCTTGTCCTTTAGAAACCCACGCGGTGCGATTAAATATCATCACGGATCCCCAAATCCGCAGCGGAGGTGGAGTTATCTCAGCACTTCCTTCTCAGTTACCCGGCATTCGCTAAACTAAGGTTTCTGCACCTCGGTGCGCATTTCACAAATACTTCCGAAAAGTTTGCCGGGGTAAACATCAGCTGCCTGTGGGACTTCGTTCTGAGCACCCAGCGATTCTATTAGGTCTAACACAGAGTATCTTGCGTTACCGTTCAAAGAACTGGTGTAATGTGGTAACACAATTGGACAATCTAAGTGAGTTCCTACATGTAGGGTCTGCCAAAATAACCTAACCTAATCTAAACCAGTTCACGACATCAGCATTGGATATAAGGTCTCATGGAGTGTATTGTTTGACGGACTGAAGCTCACCGGCAATGAACTTTTTGGGCCTTATAGGTCGGCCTTAGGCCTAGTAAACCCGCCATGGACCAGGTATTCACCTTACACCAAATCTTGGAAAAGACCCGCGAGAAAAGGATCAACACTCATCATGTATTTGTCGTTCTCAAAGCCATTCCTCAAAGGCACCGACACCGACCTGCGCCAGTCTCCCTCTCCCGCCTTCGCTACTATTTATCATCAGTCTTTTTCGCCTTTCACAGCTACCTGTGGCTACTCCCTACTGTCTTCATTATAGCTGACATGATTCTGGGGACTAGAATTTAGTTTTCTAACCGCTCATCACTCATCAATCACTCCACTTCTCTTTTTAGTACGACAAGTTGCTCGCACGCTGGTATACAAAGCCGTTTGGAATGCAGTGTTCTGTTCAGTGAGAGTATTGGAACCTCTGCTTAGCTCTGAATTGACTGAGTCTTACCCCAGTCATTCACCAAACCCACCTCATAGATCCTACAGCTCCATTTACCTACATCTTTTGATACTACTAAACTAGTTTTTAATTTAAATCATTTATTTTCTTTTTTTTTTGCAATTTACCTTTAAGTCAAATAAAAATACAAACTTAAAAACACATTCAGTAAATTAATATTATTTTACTATTTTAAAATGTATGTGCTGCAAAAATTTGTAGTCACTAGAGCAACTGATAAGAGTGCAATGAAAATGTTATTGCAATCATAATTTGACTGAAGCGCAGAGTTTGTTTTTGGTAAAAAAAAATGAATTAAAATATTCGCGCAGTATCTAAAAACAAAAATAAAAGCAATCACGAGTTATGCAATTCAGTGTGCACCGAGCATGCAAACGTGGTTGGTAGTTATGTAAAAACATACAAACGTGCGTATGAAGATATATATGTGGTACACACATAGTTGTGAATAGTATGATTACACATTCGAGTGGAAAATGAAAATATGAGATATGCAAAATGATATGAAAATATTGCAGAATGTAAAAAAAAGAATAAGATACGCAAACGAGTTGAGTTATCAAAAAATATATGGCACACCATCAAGCCAGAGGAAGGGCTGAAGGAACTGGTTTTAAAAGGAGTACGCAAAAAAGTAGGGCCAACGTGCTCTTCACAAAGAGCATTTAAATTAAAAAAGTACAAACGTATCGAAGGAATTGTATGAAAAAGCATACGCTGTTTCACATATACCAAGGCGTCTGTAAATGGACATAAATAAGCGGAAGTTATAGTGGAAAATTAGAAAAATATCAGCAATGGCAAACAAAGAAAATTATGGCAATAAAACACGTTAAGTTTTTAATTTTTTTTTTATTTTATGAAAGGCAAAGTGACTGTCTTTGTCCCACTGATATGCATATACAGTATGCCCTCGGCAAAAGCAGCCGATTAAATTGACGCTGGAGTGTTGACTTAGGTCGCTGCAATATTTAATAAACAAAAGAGTTAAGCCTTAAATAGGAAACCATAGAAAATAAAATATTATGTTTTATCATAAGTTAAAATAAGAATACTTGTTTACTATATAAAATATTATTTAAAAAAAAAAAAAACAAATATGTGCAAATTTCACGAGTTGTTACATTTTTCGACAAAAGCGTTTTTTTTTTGGTGGTCGAAAATGCTAGCACACTTACCTTAGATAGTGCATTATCATTTTGTTTTGTATCAAAAATAAGATTTAATTGCGAAATAGTATTTAAATGAAAACTTAAAAAATATACATATACTAAACAAGTCATATTATACCCGTAGTTGTATGTGTAACGTATACGCTTCGTAGCACCACGTTTATTCGCACGCCTTTACTTTAAAGTCATGTTATTAAAAATATTGTAATTTAATATATCCGTGACATATTTTCCAACAGCAATTTTCACGGCGGCCTCTGTGGTGTAGTGGTAGGCAGTGCGCACTTCCACTCCTCAGGGTCTGGGTTCAATGAAAAACAGCTTATCATAAAAATACAGTACAATAGAAACCAAAACGAAGGCGAAGCTCGGCCAAACACTAACATATGTGTAAGCGCCAATCTATTGTAACTGCTATTTTTCACGAATATATATATTAACTTCATCATGTGTATAATAATTTTAAAATGAGTTTCGAGTGTTGCCACTAAAAATTGTAAAATTGGAATTTTAGTTTCGCGAACCATTGGGCAGCTTATAATCAATGTAATTCTTTTTCATGTGGTGGCACAGCAGTTTTATTACTCTAGATTGGTATGTTTTGGCAAATAGGAGATTTTTACCGTTCAATGTTAAAATTTTGAAGTATTTAAAACTTTTAACATGAAAAAATCTTTAAGTTTAAAAATTTATAAAATAGCTGCGACAGATTTTCTGCATGCTGCCATTTTTTTTTTTTTAACCAGGTGGCCCCATTTTGAAACTTCACAGAGATAAGGTATTTGGTGGCAGATTTCATTGCCTTTAATAATAATATTCTATCTGAAAACTTCCCAAAGTTTAAAAAAAAAAACAATTATGATTGAAAAAATTTCTCTTTATATCTTTTATTCAAAAAGTCACTGACTCTTCAAATTTCTCCCTCAAAAAACCATTTTTAATGCAAAAATATTAAATTTTAATGTACCCAAAAATATTAAATTTTAATGTACCCTATCCTTTAAATGGAACTCACATTGCAAAAATTTATTTTGAACAGTCAGTGGGGATATATGTACACACTTCTTAGGGAACCGACTTTTGTGATTTTCTCACAAAACTTCACGGTTTTAGCTATCTAGATGAAGGAGTTTTAAGGCAAAATTTCCTATCTGAGCAGTCAGTTGTACGTAAGATGTAATTTTTATTGGTTCGGTCTTGTCGGCTCACACAAATACATGAAACTGAGGAACTATCTTGCGTAAATTTGCGTAAGCTGAGGTTAAAGGGTAAATATTTGGATGTGGCATTTATTGTGTGTTGCTTTTACTGAGGGTGTACTGTAAATGCATGCATATGGTGGCGAAAATGTTATTATTTTTTTATGAAAATATAGTTTCCTTTAAAAAAAACATGCACAGTAAATCAAAATTTCAAACTTTGTAGAACATTTGTAAATAACTATTCGACGAATTTTAAGAGAAGTCCTTAAAAATTTAAAACTTTTCAATCGAATAGATTTTTTTTCAGTGTGTAATTTTTTGTAGCCCATTAAACTTTAGTCTAAAGAAGTGCAAGTGTGAAGTAGCTTGGACTTATTTTTTATTTTTTGGCAAATTTTTTGTTCTTCCATTTACTTATGATAATTTTGTTGTATGGAGCAAATGATTACCAACTTCCACAAAATAAATTTCCAAAAAATCAACGGAAAGTGATAAATAAATGAAAGGGAACTAGCTAAAGAATGCTAAGATGTGCATTCCCCATTTATATTTTCGCTACCGTATCTCTATGTGTATGCCCAAAACTTTTAGTTAAAATGAAACGTGAACAGATTTTTTGTTGCAAAAATTTAACTGGGTGTTAAAATTGCCACTAGCTAACTGTTGCTCACCGCTATATACCGCCGCTGCCAGGAGCTGAACTTTTGCATACTTTTGTCTCCTGCACGCAGACTCGTTTGTCTTTTTCTGCTTGTGGAATGTGTGCTCCCATACACACATACCAACATACATATATACATACATATGTACATGCATACATAGGCATTAATATATCTTATTTTTCTTTTATAGTTTGGCAACAATTTCATGCTAACAACTGCCCCTGCAACAACCGACATCAGAATTGTTTTTTTTTATTATTTTTTATTATTACTTCCTACACTCACACCGCTAAATATACAGAAGCGAGTACATATTTGTTTGTGAACGCAAATATGTAAATTGTAATTTTCCCTCGTTTTTTATGCCCGTTAACCCACCGGCATATATATGTACATACTAACCTACGTACATATAAATGAATTTTTCTGCGCGCGTAGCATACCTACAGGCGCTGCACCATAATGCAAGTGATGCATGGGGCGTATGAGTAACTATTTATTAAAGCGAGTATAATGATTCCGCTGCGAATGCGTGTGAATGAGAGTGTGTGAGTGTGTTAGTGCGATGAGTGCTGGCAGTTGCTGCGGTTAACGCAGCCAGACAAATATGCATAGGCAAAAAGAGAATGCATAAATAACGGAGTACCTACAAAAATGCTAAACTGAAGCAAAAGTAGTTGCGGAGAACTACAATATTTGCGCCTTATGTAGTTATGTACATACATATCGCTAGCTTAGAGTGAAAAGTTGCTAAGTCCACTTTTTATGAAAACTCTTATTTTGATATAGGAGGCTAGAGAAATTGAATACGCATCGTTTCGAAAATTATAAAGGTACTTGTTTTATTTTTTCCTCTTCATAAGCACTAAAAGGAAAATTTGCTAAGTCCAAAAGAAGCACCACAAATCCGATAAGGCCAAAATAATACGACATCTTTTAATAAATATCGAATCCTTCTGATTCTTATGGAGTTTTGCTTTGCTTTAAACGCGCAAAATGTTTGATTCAAAGTCTTGCGAAATAGTTAAAGAAAATGGCTATAGGAAGATTTTTTCCTCTCCTGTACAATTTTTAAAATGGGACTTAGCCACTTTTCTTTCTAAGCTAGCGATATATGGAAATTGTTTGCATTTGTGTGCCTCATCTCATTTTTATTTGCATTGTGTACAAGTGTGTGGATATGTGTATGTGTTTTATGGAATTTTTCATTGCTGTTGGCGTATGAAAATGAGAAATGAATTCGCACGTGTGAGGGTATGTTGATGCGTATGCAAAAGCAGTGTGGTAGCAGCAAAACTCAATTTCATTCAAGCCACAAATGAATGCAGAAAAAAATTTGGTTTCAGCAGTAGTAAAAGAGAAACATTTATACACACATACGACATGCAACGAAAGTTACGCGAGCGCTCGTCGCATGGACGAGATGATAATGGCAGTAGGCTGAAATCGTGTTGGCAAATAGCAAGCGATTATGTGATTTGTACGTGCGGGCCATTCCACGATGGAAATATGTAGATAGTATTTTGTATCATTTACAATTATGGATCGAAGACTGGAAAATAAATTGGAGCAGGTAATACTCGTATCAGTTCATTAGGCTGTCTGTCTCATTCAGAATATCAGGAAAAGTCTGTCTGTATCTTCAGGGTTCTTAGACATAGACACAGCGAAAGAAACTAAATTGCCTTTAAAATGTTTAGACATGGTTCGTAGGTGCCGTTATGTGATTTACTGAGGAAAATTTACAAGTATACCATAGCCGTAAAAAGTATTCTAAGGACCAACCGGCGCGCATATCACACAGACCGGCGATGGTTTTTTCTTCATAAAAAAATAATTAGCAATTGTACATTAGGTACTAAGCTTCAAAAAAATATCCAATGAAAAAATTCGATCACTTAAAATTTTTGAGAAAATATTTTTTTTTTTTTTTTTTTCTTAATATTACGTTAGTGTTGGCCGCAAATTCGAATTTCCATAGGTCTTACTGATTTATTTCGGTTTTTTAGTTTTTTGAGTAAAAATTCAATTTTATGCATGTCATCAATAAAAATAAATTTCGATGTGCTAGATATTTACAAAAAAAATATGATAATTATTGGAAGGGGAAAAAGTTTAATTTCGCAGGCCCATGTTTTTTTAACAATATTTGCAATGGAATGCCCCATACTTAGTAAAATGTGAAAATATTGTATTTTCCCCAGTTGTCCGACAATATTCATTATAGCCCCAGTCAACTAAGGGGATGACCAAATAGTATTTTCATTAAGATTTCCGCTTTGTGGTGCCAGCGTTGCCGCACACGTCCCAATAGAGCAGAGAAGGAACAACTGCATTAACAACAACAGCAATGACTACCGCAAATCTACGCTGCAACAATAATGCAATGAAATGAATAACAATGTTGGTGAAGTTCACTGAAAAATGAAAATCTATGCACGCGCGTACGCACACTTATACACTGAGCCAAAAGCACAATGGTTTTTTCAACGAAGTTATGGTTTGATTTTTTTATGGTCAATAAGCCGATTTTAAGAAATGTGATCCAAGTTGAACATTTGAAAACAAATTCGCATGTATGGCAGTGGCTGAACGTGCAGAGGTGCTTGCTGTTATTTGTTGGCTTTCAGCACTACGAGTGCCGTCAGCGTGATACATAATTTTTATTTTTTTCTGTTTTTAGTTTTTCTTTTATTCCAAGTTGAACAATTGAAGACACATTAATAAAGCGGCTGTAGCTGAGTGTGTAGAAATGCTTGCTGGTATTTGCTAATGCCGTCAGAGGCAACATGTTAAAATGATAATACAATTTTTTTTTGTATTTCCGAATTATGAAAACGGATCTGTGAAGTGCAGAACATAAACTTATTCAAACGAAATATCGTCAACCAATAGCTTGGTTAATGTAAACAAAATTGTGGTTAATATTACCAAATCATTGTTGAAAATATCATCCAGGGCATTGTTAATATTAATCAAAAATCACATTGATTCCTTTTCAAGTTTAAATTTGGTAATATTAACCAATTTTTGGTTGATTTTTCTCTCAGTGTATGTACATGTAAATATACTCATATAAATGCATAAACATAAACAGTGGCGTAATTATATGGGGCCCTTCCAGTAAAAATCGTCACGTTGTAATTTAATTTTAATAAACCACTTAAGTAGTTACCCAACATTATTAACAATAATGTTTGAATTTTAGTTAAATATCCAATAAATTTTATTTTCAAGAATATGGGTTTTGTACGTACAAAATTTATAAAGAAATAACAATGTAATTTTAATAAGCTATTTATTAATAATATTTCTTTTCTCCGAGCTTTCTGTTCCACGAAATAATGTATAATAGTCATCAAAGTTTAAAGATAGACCAGCAAATGATAGTCGCCAGACCATAGTACATTGTTTGCAAGTACCAGAAGAAGAATACATATATAGACCCACATAAATTTTTGCTAAAATGATCACAACGTCCAGCTGAGTCGATTTAGCCAAGTCTATCTGTCTGTCTGTTTGAAAGCAATTTAGTCCTCAGCTTTGCGCGATATCCAACTGAAATTTGGTAAGCGAGTGCAATTTTATAATTTACTAATCATTTGTCGGAAGCGTCAAAATCGTTACACCATAACTTATAGCTCCCATACAACTGATTGTTCATTTTAGATCTTAGTTTTGTTAAAAATGTTAGGATATGTATTTCTGAGCTCGCGGTCACTTGGGCCGGCGCTCTGTCAAATCGGGGTCCCGTGGCATTTTGTCAGCAATGCCACCCTATATATGTATTTACACCTATGTACATAAATATGTATGTGCCACGTAACCAGCGCTTGCCCACATTTGCAGCATTTTTTCAGCACTTTGAAAAGCTGCTGATGAGCGCGGAAATGTTACCCAACTCGGGAAAGTATTCATGAAATATGTACATACTTGCATAAGTATGTGGGTATGTATGTATGCACTCGACAAACAGCAGCACTCATATCAATATTACGCGCATAAAACGCATAAGTGCAGTTGTAAAAATACATGCTTGTACACTTGAAAATGCTATAAAATTTGTTGATTGCGTTTTTCAGCTCACTAGAGCTCTCGCTCATTCATTCTCTTCCCCCCTTTGCATCTGGCATTTGCATTTTTTATTGCCAAGTTTTTTTTTTTTTTGGAAAATTGAAAACGCTCATGCAATACTCAAAGTTTTCATGTACATATTTGTTTGTGTGCAAGCAAAACGCGCGCTGCCAACACATGAAATATTGGTTTGTAAATGCTGTCAGTCAGTTGGTAAATGTTATTCTCGTTTTTGGCAAGCGTGTTGAAGCGTTGAACTGTGGCAGTGTAGTAGCATGTGTGTGTGTAAGAGTTTGAATGTGCTTGAGTGGAGTTTTTTTTTCGCACATGTATGTAAGCACATATATTCATTTTGTTTCTGTTTTTGTTGTTTTATTATTATTTTATCTCCACTCGAGCATGTTATTACAATGAAAATTGTGTCAATAACTGGAAAATTATGTGATTGTGTTTATTTTGTTGCGCACAGGCATTGCAGTCATTTGATATGACGAACTAACTAAAATTTAAATTTTAAATAATAGTTAATGCCTAGGACATACATGCGGTATAGAAATTACAATATCAATATTGTAGTTTGCATTTGGGCTCCAATGTAAATGTAATATAAGTTGTGTGCCATAATATTATTTTTATTTGAAATTAATTATTGTGAAAGATCTTATACATCTGGTAACACTAATCGAATTCTGTCAGCTCGTAGCTAAAAGTTATATTGACTTCAAAATGCATGAAATATCTGATGAAATAAGCTTCTCGATGCTTTTTTCACTAAAGAAAAAGTTGAAAACGCTGCAAAACCATGCCAAAAAAGTTCTGAAGTGTACGGTGAGATTACTGTGAGTGAACGCCGGAATTAGGAGTGTTTTGCTCAATTCCGTCGCGGCAATTTTTATGTCAAATAATAATGCAAGAAGTTAAGCAACACCGGCATGCAAGCTGTGAGGAGATAGCGATCGCACTAAATATCAACCATTTTATAGTTTAGAATCAGCCAAAAAGAGCAGGCTGGTCAAAGAATCAAGGAGCTTTGATTGAAACTCTGCCGAAATGCAAGGAACTCCAACGAATTTTTAAAACGAATCGGTACGATTAAAAATGAATTGGATACGAGATGAAGCAACGCAAAGCATAAGAACTTTCGAAGTTAGGAGAATAATAAAGCTATTTTTTTTTTAAATAACCGCATAAGGCATGTGCCACAAATGCTTCGTTGCGAATTGGGACATGTGGTTTTTTAAAGTGATCAAAAATGGGCCCCATTCTAGAGGTCGGCAAACAGCTTACAAAACTCGGGCTTTTCAGTTTTTGCGAGTGTTGAGCCATACATTTTTTTTAAGAAATTCATCTATTTATGGCTGTTGGGGTTGGGAGGTTAGAGGCACGATCCCAGGTCCGAGCAACATCTAGATTAGAAAACGTTTTTTTTTTTTTGCTAACAGCGGTCGCCTCTCAGCAGGCAATGACATACCTCCGAGTATATTTCTGCCATGAAAAAGCATCTCATAAAAAATATTTGTGGTTCGGAGGCGGCGTATAACTTTAGATCCCTCCATTTGTGTAAGAACATCCAGACGCAGACCACAAATTGGAGGAGAAGCTTGACGAATCACTTAGCAAAATTGTAAGCCCCAAAATATTATTATTTGTGTCTGTTGAAATAATTCCGCAAAATTATTGCCCTTGTCTGGAAAAAAAAACATCTGAATTTGGGAGATTTTCGCCAGATGCCTCCATAGAAAATCATACATCTTTTAGTAAAAGACTGGCAAATAGAACTAAACATAATTTCATAACATTTATGCTGTGAGGTGATTCTCATTACAAACTTTTGAGGATGTACATATGTACATACCAGGGATGTTGCGAATGTGGATGCGGTTGTAAAGTATTTTTATACCCAAGCGCAGTTGTGCACAAGCGTATTATAAATTTGTTCACATAACGGTTGTTTGTAACAGGCAAATCGAATCGAGGTAGATATAGATAAATATATACATAAATGATCAGAATGACAAGAGACATCGATTAAGCGGTGACTGTCTGACCGTCCGTCCGTCCACCTGTGCACACCATAACTCGAGTACAAATTGAGATATCTTAAAGAAACTTGGTACGTGTATTTCTTTTGGACTTTGGACGAATGGTATTGAAAATGGGCAAAATCGGACGATAAACACGCCAACCTCCCATATACCGGTAGTTTTGAGAAATGCGAAAACTGCGCTATTTTAGTAACTACTGAAGTTTATTCACTCAAAATTAATATTTACGATCATTTTTAGGCGAAAAATACGAATATTGTACATTTCTGGAAAATGGGCGTAGCCGCGCCCACTTATGATTACTCCACCAATTTCTCCCAAACTTGGCACAGTTAATTGGCCTTTACAAAACATACCAAACGGCTTAAAATTTAGAAAATCGGATAATAACTACGCCCACATCCCATATAACGGTAATTTAGAGAAATACGAAAGCTTCTATAAATCAGTAAATACTGAAGCTAATTTATTCAAAATTTATTTTTGCAATAATTCTTTAGAAACAATATAATATGTAATATAATAAAAAGTTGGAAAATGGGCGTGACCCCGCCCACTTATAACCACATATGTGTATCTCGGTAACCGATCTATCAATGTATACCAAACTCGGTATGATTATTGTGGTTGCCACATAAAGGCAAAACGTTGAAGGTTTTGAAATCTGACTAAAATTACGCCCACTTTTCTATAACGGTAAATTTCAGAAATGTTTGATTGTAATTTTACCCAAAATTGATACTAACAACAATCCCTTGAAAAGAAGTACCATTATTATGGAATTTTGGAAAATGGGCGTGGTGCCGCCCACATATATCTATATAAGTTTATCTCATTATATCTAACTGAACGTTCTATCGAAGATGTTTGAAATAGACTTAGACTTTGACTGCTTACCATGTAGCGGTAGTCTTCGGAATTGTGAAAAAACTATATTGAATACTTGCGCCGGGTATTTATTGTTCGGCTCCGCCCGAACTTAGACTTTTTTACTTGTTAAGAAATACTTTAGGTGAGTAAATTAGGTGATTTAGTTAAATAAAAATGGAAAGGTTAGTAATTTTTAATAATGTTTTTTTTTTTAGTATTTGAATTCAGAAATTGGAACATAGTATTAAATAAAAAGTTTTTAAAGGGTCGTAAATCAAACCTGCGCCACTAAATAACTACTCGCTCGAGGCGACAAACTTGAAAAACTTGAAACTTGACAAAATTTTAAATTCTTTTCGATTGACGCTGCACCAGTTGAGAGGTCTTTCAGTTATATTTTTTTTTTATTGCGGTGCAATAATTCTTTTTTGAGAATGCATCGGGCTGCAAATGTCGGATGTATCCTTCAATATTCGCATTCGCAAAGATCCGCACTGATTATTGCGAATGCGAATGTTAAAATTAATGCGGAAGCTCCGCGGTTGCGAATGCGAATGCGAATATTCGCAACAACCCTGGCACATACACGTTTTTAATCTTACGACAAACAGTAGCAAAGTTAATTCGCATATCCAATTCAAAGTAGACACGCAAGTGTGAATTATGTAATTAATATAAGTGTAATTGCGATATGGGAAAATATTTCTATTGTACATAAATACACACATATGCTTATACATACATATGTACCTATGTATATATGTACGTACAAGCTTCCAATATTTTAAAGTTGCCCTTCGCGTTACCTTACCAGGTAGGAGAAGAACTTTCTCCCAGGCTCTTCATGCTTTCAAATATTTAATCTCTTATTTACACTAAGATTTAGGTCAAAGTGATAAGCCAATAACCCCGATGAGTTACTATTGCTCACATAAATATTTGCTGCTCATAAATTATTTAGGGTGAAGTGATGTCTTTCAGCAGTTTTTAGCTGGGTCTTTTTCATAGATCAAATACATATTAACATAGCTCTGAACTGTTTTATATTATTTTAACACAACAACAAATATTATTTCGGTGTGCAGCAAAGCAGGCAACTAATACATATACATATGTACATAAATTTTCTCAAGTTCTTAAAAAAAAAATACACAACCGTTAAAGAAAAATGTTCAGCTTTTTTGGCCATCATTCAACATTAGCTCTGCGGCATTTTTAATATTTTTTTTTTGACAGCTTTGCAATTCTTTACTCATTTTATTATAACAGTCAGCACAGCTACCGTTCACTTTTCCCGTTATTTATTTGCTCTCACACACAGTTTGGGCTACAAAATTAAAACCGCTGAAATTTTCAGTTATGGAAAAAGCCTTTTTGCCAAAAGAGCTGCCTAATTTTTTTTTTAAAGTTGACCGAAGAAAGTTATTTAATGAATACCAGCATTTTTCGAAGCAACAAAAATAACAACTTATTTTATGGAAAATGTTCGCGCACAAAACCGCCAGTGGCATCAACAGCCGCAATGGTTGGGCGCCAACAGTGAATTTGCAGCTACTTCTGCTGCTGTCCTACATTTGGCGCTGTTATCCCTTTGTTGCTTTATTTACTGCACGCTTTCTTTAAACTTATGTTCGTTTTTGGCAGATTTTTTCTTTTTAATAAATATTTTTTTTTTGTTTAGCTGTTGTACTAAGAACGCACGTGCTCTTTATCTTAATTGGGTAGCATGTTTTGTGGGGCCTGTGGTTGATTTAGCAAAAAAGAAAACTTATATAAAATTGAAAATATTAGTTGATGAGAAAACAGTTGGAGTGAATTAAAGTACTTAAAATTTTAAGGATTCTATATTAAATTTTATGCGCCTGTCTTTCAATATAAGATTGCTGGTGGGCGTTGTTTATAAGAGCTAAGCTAAGTATAAACAATTGAGAAATCTAATTCTCTCAATTGGCAGTGAGCAAGGCACTACTCGGCCATTGCGTGAGCAAAATGGCATACACAAATGTATATTGTTTCCTTTGCAATAACTGATTTCGAATCAGCATTCGAAGCTGGCAACGATATTTTCGAGTTCACTCGGATTAAGTGATACCAATTGTTTCATATTCGTAGCGGGCATTCGAATTTGGAGATTTTCTACGTGGATTCCATGATTGATGCCCTGATTAACTTTACCAAAATGTATGTGATGAATTCAAACACACCGCTCCTCTGACTTAGACATGTTGTACGAATGTACACAAATGCTCCAGGCCTGGAAGTATTCAACGCGTTAACCGCTGGTGGAAGCAAAGTAGGAGAGAGATCTCCTCTACCATGTATCTGTGATAATTATTTTTTTTTTTACTGACAATTTTAAACTTTTTCATATATTTTTCCGTGATGAAAACTTTGACCAGAATTTTTACTAATACAGAATAGAGCACGTAACCAAAATTACTAACTAGTTTTTAAAATTTTAGAGGCATAAGAGCAATTGCTTAGGGTTCAAACCAATATTGTTTGAGCACTAGCCAATGAATAGTATTAATAAAGTGAAAGGTAACAGAACATAATATAATGAAAAATATTTTAGCAAATAAAAATTTGTAATGCCTTTTGACGAGGCTTACATTCCGTCTATTTTTACACCACTGTAGACGATGGAGAAGATCCTTTATTTGATGACGGGGAAGAGCAGGGGTCCATTATAAGGGATGTCGAAATGTCTGACGCGAAAGTGTTTCCTGAAAAATGGGTTGTGCGTATTCTTTCTGCTACAATAAAGTGTTCAGTGTCTAGGTTGGGCCTTCGGAATGTGCGTACATCTAAAACATTGGACACTTGCCTTTCGTATCACAACATGTCCGAGACAGCCACGTGACTTGAGGGAGCTGTTTATGCTGAAACTTAGCACTCCAAGCTATCATTTTCGGGCTTTAGAGAAGTTGATCAATCTCGGTCTGTTATCAGACATTCCGTCGTGAAAGATCAGTTTTCTCGCTCTCACCTGGATGGTAGCGAGACGGTCGTCGACTCGGGTGAGCGACAGTATTCGGCGATGGGGTCTCACTCGTAGAATAAAAGTGGTTCTCATCCGAGGCTAGGTTTAAAGCCCACTGCACAACCCATTACTGGGGGTGTGACTTCTCAGATTAGTTCGCTTCTGAATGGGTGTTCAGTTGCTAACCAAATGATACTTCGTGTAAACACTGGAAGTCGTGAGCTGCAAGGACCGGACGCAGAATAGTCATTTTAGCCACTGCTTGGTGAGCGGGGATCAAAAGGCTCGGGAAAGCGAGTAACTGGACATTTATGGTTATTCTATGTACAGGAAATAAAACGCTAAAATCATGCAGCGTCTGCAAAAATGCAAAAAGCCAATGTGTCTGGAACACGGTTGGAAAAGTATATGCGCATCATTTTTGAACGGAATGATTTGTTTATCTTAATAAAATATTTTCATTTAAATTTCATACTCAAACTTCGTAATGCATTTTTAAAGATTTTTAATAACAATTTTATGACAAAACCTATAAACATATGTTTATATTTAAATTTTTTAAACCCGAAGCCCCGTTAAAGTTTTGGCATTCCTCAATCATTTGTAGCTAATAACTATGCGCCAAATTTGCATACTCTTGTTTAAATTTTTATTCAATGCTGAGAACAAAAACAACTAAAAATACGAAATATGATTATAAACTTGTGCACAACAACCACATTTTTGCAATAGCGGTATTCTCGAAGTCTTGCACGGTGCACGGATTGCACGAAATGCAAAAATCAAATACAATAACAAGAGACAGCAAAAAAAAATAGAGTGAGCGAAATGAGAGGAATGAGAGAAATATGCGGAAATTCCAACAACAAAACAACTAGCACAGGGTCGCATTTATATTGCTATGCTATTTTGCAAAATAAATACATGGGTTTCGACTTTGCATATTTTGCAGCGATAGGAAATGTTGTTTCCCATGTGTGTTTGCAAGCTATGCAATCCATGCAATCCGTGCTACGTGCAATGGCTTTGCAAGATTTGGAGAATACCCCTAATGTCTTTTTATTGAAAGCGGGTAAGAAACTGTACAAATATTCCATCATATTTGACTTCACAGAAAATTTTCGTGCGCGTCATGTGGAAACACCACAAATGAAGATCGTAGAAGCTGCACGCCCGAAAAGAAAGTGTTAAGCTCAAAATAAGTATGACAACATATTTATGCAAATTTTGATTGATATTTTATTATGGTAGCGTTAACATTAGCGCACACACAAAGTGCAACATGCTGTTACTCGACTGCTGTCGCGCTATATTATAGCAAAATTGAGTAGAACAAAATATCTGCACACACATATCAAAATAAGCATAATCAAAACTGTGCAGATTACCCCTTTTTGTGCAAAAACTTTTTCGCATGCTCACCGCAAAAAATGTTTTGCTGAGAAAAAATTTAATATTTTTCCATAACACTAACTTAAAATGGCGTATGCAAAATATGAGCGAGGAGTTAAAATAAACTTATGGGAAATGTGGTAAAAAATGTCTGGAATGAAAACCAAACGATGCATGAAACCATAGCTGAGGTTATGCATTTCGAGTATGTTGCAGGTAAATGGAATGTAGGTACACCTTCGAAAATTCACTCTTTTGCACCTTTCGGTATATGTGCATTAAATGCTTGGCAATGTGTGATAAAAGCATTTTTTTTATTTTTATTTTAGTGTAAGTGTATATGTGGGTGTATGTGTGTGTCTCAGTGTGCTGTTTTGAGTGTTATGAGTCAAGGTATTTCAGTGCACTTCATTATGTTAACATTCAACTGATTTTTTATGACGAATATATATGTATGTTATTACATTAGCTCAATATCACCCCTGCAGTAAATAGCGCTAGTTCAGAACTAGCGCAGAACTAGCTCTTTAAGAGACGATACTGGTTCTCGATCTATCCCAACGCAATGCTTTCAACTGTCTCGTTTTACATGGCGATAACCTACGAAGTGAAAACTGCCACCTCTGCAGAAGCTTCGAACTAGTTCTGAACTGGTTCCATTTTCGACAGTTCTGAGACAATAAGTTTTTTATGCGAAACAAAATTTTAAAACTAGATTATTGGATATTTTTTCTTTTTTTATAAAAAATTTTGATTATTCGGTTTTTTATATTTTTCTGTTCTTTTACAGATCGTACTTTATTTAATTGTTTTATTATTTTATTTTATTTATATTAAATTTGATCACATTCTCTTCAATTTTTAACGGCACTCAACAATTTAGATTTATTAAATCTGAAAATCACAACTGCTGCAGCTTGTACGAGAAGTGAGAATTTTTGCATTTACTTCTCCACAGAGCGTAACCAGCACACCAGTTTCAGTTGTCCCTCTTTGCTGCCATTTTGCCCTAGTTCAGAGATAGTTCTGAACTGAACTAGCGCTTTAACGGATTGTCTATAAATTTGACTGCAGGGTGTGATTGTAATTGTGACTGAATTTTTACATCCAAAGGTTTATGTGTACATAAATATTTATATGACTGGCAGGTAATGAATGGGGTGCAACCAAACAAAATATTACAAGTTATTAAAAGAGATTTGCAAACATTTTAAATGTCAAAGTCTTGTGGCTCACTCCTTCCACTATTTGGTTATTTTCGTGTATACTCACCATCTTAGTATACTTTTTCCGTATATAATTTTTCTTATTTAAAATGTTGTGATGCTATAAAAAATTTGGATGCTTTACCGTCAAAATGTAATTTTTTCATAATCAGTTCTTTTTTTCGAATGACATACGTACATATGTATCTCTTATTCCCATGATCCACACTTCAATTTTATGTTATTTACCTGAAAATAAATACAAAAATAGCTCGTTAGTAATACAGTTTTGGAGTTAAGCATTTCAAAATATAAACTGTGATTCATAAATTAGCCTTCCCTTTGGCACCACACTTTACCAAGAGGCACTAGACATATTGAAAGTGTTTATCTCAAAGACTTTGCAAACAATTATGTTATGCTTATAACTGGGTAGAAGGTAAAATATTTTCAGAGTATAAGGTCTGGATAACGATTTAAAGTACCTTAAAGTTCTGACTAATTGGCAGATATATAGGGTGATCCATCTACATCTTGGTTTTTTAATTTTTAATGAGAAACCAAAAACAGAACTTGACATCTGAATCTTTATTATCGCCCGAATGAAGAATCTCTGACATTATTTTTTGTTTTTAATAATTTCATTCAAATTATGGCCGCAGACAGAATATATCCATAAATAACGAGCGCTGTCGCGTGAATTGCCTGAAATCGGAGCGAATGATGTCGGTAACATTTGGTTTCAGCAAGTTATCTTTTTAACCGACTTCCAAAAAAGGAGGAGGTTATCAGTTCGTCGGAATATTTTTTTTTTTTATCTATGTTACCGCATAACTTTGGACCACGTCAACCGATTTCGATAATTTTTGCATCGGAAAGGTAGTGTCTCAGAGGTGGTCCCATACTAATCTGGTTAAGATCCGATTAGTGGAGCATGAGATATATATATATATATATATTTTATATGAGAGTTGAAGTCGGGGTTTTTTGCTAAAAATTACCTGTAATATAACACCTCTGATTTTTTTTTTTTGAGGTTACGTGAAGTCAGAAGTCTTCGTCGACAAGTCAACTACGATTCAAAACTTGAAGCCAACATTACTAGCACAGTTAGCTTCCGAATGGACCACCTACAGTGTAGTCGCGGCCAACATTTAAATGGAATTATTGAAAAAAAAAAAATTAATATCAGAAATTGTTTTTTCGGGTGATAATAAAGATTTAGTCATACAGTTCTGTGAAAGACTAAAGCCCAGAGTCAAGTAACCCATTGGGCCGCACCAGTAGGCGTCAATATGCCACTTGAAGAGTTCATGGCCGCTATCCTCAGGGTGGTGTGCTTTTCCCTTTAAACTTTTATGGAATTCTCACGTCTAACAAAAACCAGCATTTTGACAATGTAGAAACGTCTTTGTTAAACGGGTGGTCTATCACCTCAAGGAATCGTGTGCATTTGACACCTCTATAATATGACCCATAATCAGCTGAGTATCTGTGGTGAGGTGGAACACACTACAGCAGGATTGAAGGCAATAGTTGCTGGTATGATACAGGGAAAAGTGTGCAGAAAATAGCTTGAGGCAGAGATTTCGACTTCAATGCCACAGGAATCTTGAATTCCCTGATGCTGGGAACCGACCCAATACCAGTACTGATCCCGGGCTTACAGACTGTAGCATTTTTTTGCTGATGCCTCCAACGACCAAGGCAGAGTCACACAAAAAGGACAACAAAAACAAATCCTTTATAGTACAAAAGTTATGCTTGTAATCAAAGTTTTTAATAAAATTAGTTTGAGCTACTCAAATTATGAAATAAGTGTTAGAAAGAAATATTAATAAATTTTTATCAAGAAATACATACCTACTACGTATTGCAGCAGATTGAATTACAAATTGTTGTTAAAAAATTTCTACCCAAACTCGCATTAGTGGTTATGAAATTTTTAAATTATAATCAATTTAAGTGATTACTATTTTAGAAGGTATGTTATGAAGGTAATTTATTAATTAAATTTCAGCGCCAGTGCTTAACAAATTTTGTAAATTTAAAAAAAACACATATACCACATGTATTATATTATTTATTAAATAAATTGCCAACCACATGGAACTTTGAAACATGTAAGCGCTCACAAAAATACACACTTATATATGTACATACTATGTGCATAATATAATGAACTGGCCCAACGAATATAATAAATATGGCATTTTCGGCATTATTTTTATTTATGCGCCGCAGAATTAGGCAAATTGTTTTATATAACCACGGATGTGCACAATCTATGTACTAGGGCAGGTCAATTTTTTTGTGCAACAATATCTAGTTAACCCATAAATGTCTTGGAATAGAACCCGCCCACCGATTTTGGTGAGTTTTTGTACGCCATATAATTTTGCTCTCAGTCATATTTCCGGCAGTAATTGAAAAAGTAACCAAAAAATATTTCTCTATCCAAGGACTACAAACTTGGAAAAATTATTATTAGACTTAAAAAAAAAAAATTATTATTAAACTTAAGAAACAGGCCAATGGAGTTGATTGGTCTCTCTTCATAGGTTGGCATGACAATCTTTCTAATTTATTCATAGAAAGCAATCTGGGAAACAATGCACTCTATAAGCCTTGAGCTCAGACCTGTAAAGCTCCACGGCCGATGTAAAAGTTGTATTTAGACATGGATATTAGACCTAGTCAGAGTACTTGAGGACAGTCTCTACAAGGGTAACCAAACCAACGGTAGGTTTGGCCTTTCATGTCAGGGGTCTTAAAGCAACTTTGCGGAGGTTTCAGCTGAGGACTTCCGCTCGGCACATATCGCACACAATCTTCATACGAGACACACGAGACACACGAGACAAAACTATTTCGTAGCACATGCTAATCATATGGGCAAGGGAGAATTTACCTTAAGTTTTTTAACAAATTATAACAAAAATTTGCATTTACATTTTACATTAATTACAATTAATTACTTTAATCACATTAAAGAGAAAATTCCGTAGAATTTAGGCCGATTCAGTTTTTCGATGCATAGGGACGATTGGCTAAATATTGAAAATGTTCCTAAACATTTTATCATTGAATATCCTTCAAATTTTACAATAATTATTTTCGAAAAAAATATATGTTAAGGACTAATATGCACTCGACCACATCCTCGAATTTCGTCGTTCTAACTTTATTCGCTTAAAAAAATAAAACCAATTAAAAGGACATTTTCAATACCTATCCGCTTAATTATATCTTTGAAACTGCAAAGTCCTTAAAACCAAATCCTGATGTCAGAGAGAAAAATTAAAAAAACGCAGTTTTACTATATTTGGCCCACAGTTTCGTGGGCATAACAAAAACTATCGAAACCAAATATATGTACTGTTTGATCTGATTAGTAGGTCATAACAACCCTATTTGGGCAACTTTCCATACTTCCAACGATAATAACAGTATTACATAAAGGCGACGTGATGTCCTCCTCGCATAGCATTAACAGGTCAATTCTGGCAACTATCTTGAAAGCACTGTTCTGTCTATCGAAAAACTAATTATCAATAAGGCTTTTAAAAAGTAAATATTTTCTTTAAAACAAATAAATAAAAGAAAACTAAATGCAAAAAAAAAAAACAATAAGAAAGAAAAATTAATAAAAACAAAATAAATAAAAATATTTTAAGAATAACATGAAATCAAAAAAATTTTTTTTTATTTTAAAACAATAAAATCAAAAGTCAAATTAGGAAAAGAAAAAAAATTATTGAAAAAAAGAAGAAAATAGAACGTAAAAAATTTTAGTTTTTAAACAAAATTTTTAAAATAAAAGAAAACTAAATTAAAGAAAGAAAATCAAACGAAATTAAAAAAAAAAATAAAATAAGTTTTTAAAAATTAATTTAAGTTTCAAAAAATATTTTTTTTTAAACAATAAACTCTAAAAATTATAAAAAATTTAACTTAGAAAAGGAAAAAACTTAGTTTAAAAAAGAAAAATCAAATAAGTTCCTAAAAATTCTATGACGAATTTCCCTGTAAAACTAATTTCTAAAAAAAAATAATATTCTCTGCCAACCGTTTTGTTTCGCCCTAGTGTCTGCAAACGGCATGTTATAGCATTAGGCGAGCTAACCTCAATGATGGCAGCATTTCAGGCGCACTGAAGCATAATTTAAATTTTAAATTTTGTAGTTGAATGCATAAAATTTACAAATTTTGCAATACACAAATGCCGACGCAAGTAGGAGAGGTAAAACAACACTAATTCATTCTAGTTAGAAAGAGTAACTAATTGCAGTAAAAAAAAAAAAAATCACAACGCTTGAGCGCATAAATTGTAAACAAGAGAAACAAACAACAAAATGGCAACATGGCAATACATAAATCGATATATAAAATATGTACACACATGTGCCGCGACATACATATGTATGTATATAAAATTTTACGAGGATGTATGTGTGTGTGTGTTTCTAATCCCGTTGTCTACTGCGCTTTTTCGCAGCCTAATGCCCACAGCTGCTCCGGATAATGCTACAATCAAATTTGGGCATTCGCATTGTCAAATTTGCAATCGACGTTGGCACTAAACATTTTTGCGCTGCTTTTCTATTCATTTCATAGCAACTATAAATTACGCGTGTTTTTGCGTTTTGTCAATTTTGTTGTGTTTTAAATTTTTTGTTGTAATTTTGATCAGTGCGCATTTTGCGCGTATATTTACACAGTTGCCTGCGCATTGCCTACCCGCACAGGCACACAAAGGCCCTATCAAGCAATAAGCGTTATTGATGTGTGTAAGCTTTTTATATTTATGTATAAATGAATTTACATAAATAGTGTTTATTTACAGGCTTGCCTCTGCATTTTATATCGGTTTGTTTGGTTTTCGCAATCATTAATTTTATTTCGCATATTTATTATAAAATTTTTTATTCGTCATGTATGTATGTATGTATGTATGTATATACTCCCAGAGCTTTTCTTTCAAATTTATTTTGTTTTTATGTTTACACATATATATGCAGCTGTGCATTTCTCTACATGTGTGCATATTCAGTCAGATAGATTTATTTACATTTAATTAATATTTGAAAATATTCAATAATGCATAGCTCAATTGGTATAATCACATCTGTAAAATGGTATAAATTATTTAAAATATTTGAGCAAAAATTGTCAATTTCGCAACGGAAATATAAACAAGTAATTTCATTTGACTTTAAATTAATATTTGCTTACATCCGGTTTGAGAGGGCTTTGCGAGTGGAAGCAAACCATTGCGTGGTTTCAGCTAAAAAAAAAAAACTATATGGCTTTATCTATACAAAGCTGAATACATACATATGTCATTTCAGCATACTTTTAATTTTACACACACATTTAATTATACACACATTTTTAAAAATAAAATTAGGCTCAACGCCCTTAGTCACTAGGCTCTCAGCTTTAAAGCTTTATTCCTATTTTTGATGCGTAAACATCTTAGCTCCCAGTAGAGACTAAAGTTCCGTAACCCGTCACGCGTAATCCAGCAGAAAATTTATACTTTAATTAGAAATTAGCTATGCTTATAGCTGTTGGAAGTGGTTCTAGTAAAGATTTGCCAAGAGAATTCCATGGCGCAAGTATAACCGTTTGCAACTTTTCATTGCATAGTTTTAGGCGGCGATCTGTTCAGGCTCATTTCGAGACTAGTTCACGACTATTTAAGGGCGGTTTTGGGTCTAGTTATGGACCATTTCGAAAGTAGCTTTGGACTATTTGATGAATATTTCGAGATGATTACGGAATAATTTTGTGACTAACAAGGGGGCATTTAAGGAGCATTTCAAGACTTGTTCAAGACCATTTAGGGACAAGTTCACAACTTTTTCAACCGTTTCGGGGTCTCTTAAGTACCTACTACTTCAGGACCATTTCGGGATCAGCGCGGGATCAATTCGTAAGCGTTTGAGCACCTGTTCAGGACTATTTTAGGACAATTTCGTAACTATTTCAAGCCCATTTCGGAACTAGTTTACGACTATTTAGGACAATTTCGGTACTCTCTATTTAGGTACGAACTGTTACATACAATTTCATGCGTACCTGGTACTCACACCTTTTTATTTTAGTTTATCAAGCCATTTTTTCAGAGAAAATGTAGATTTATTATAAATACTTGATATAAAAAAAATGTTAATTGTAAAATCCTGCGCAAGAGCAATTCTTTCACTATGTCATGAAGCAATGCTACCTGTAGTGAATAAACGCTATCTCCATATCTACATATGTATATTGGGTCCCTTTATAAGTACCACACATTAGATCTCGAAACCCCTTTTCCCTTTTAATAAAAGAAATATCGCTTTTATCTCAACTAATCCCTAAATGAAACATTCTTGATTGAACTGAGGCAAAGTAAAGAAATTCCTATTTATTTTTTTTGTGTAACGGACAAAACAAAAACATTAACAATACCTGCATACTAACTTATGTGCATAACTATGAATTTGCACTAAAACTTTAAATTCTACCTACATTTTATACAACAAAAGCTTGCCTTGAATACCACAGCATCTCCGTCCTCAAAAGATTTCATGCTTAGCCCACTTTGTATGGAATTTACTTTTCCAAGCCATTTAATGTAGTTTGCCACTCATTCCTTAAGTAGAAAATGTTCTGAAGCTACTAGCTATTAAGATCATAGTCGGCTCTATATCCATTAGATGCCTTAGGGCCATCATGGTATAAGATTTGTCTGAACTTTTCGAAAGAAAGTGTGAATCTGTCAATGCTGCAGGCTTCAAAATTTTTCCCTCATTCTATGTCAGAGTGCCACAAAGGTAAAGTAGTAGTGGGAATTGATCACTTACCGAAAATGTTAAATGCCTTCAACTCAACGTGGGTTTTCCTAAGGATAACAGTGAGGTCCTGGAAAAAGGCATCATGCATCATTACCTCTGGATTTCTGTCAACTCGATGAATGCAGCACCATTCGCGCATGGACGTGAATGAAGTCTTGCGTAGCCGTCAATATAAATTCCACTAGAACTTCCTCACATATGTAACTTCTGTCATGACACGAGGGCGTTACCAATCTCCAGATAAGTTAAAATTATCCATGTACCGATAGTTTATACCCCTCCATTCTTTTATTTTATTTTTTATACTTCGCTTTTCTCAGTTTTTTTATAACTTTTCTCAGCAAAAAAAAAATAATAATAATAAAAAAAAAAAAATTCAGCTAGATACATAGATTTTAGTTAACCCGAAGACCTACTAATCCGCTTTTCTGCTGACTAAGTGACATAGTTGTCACCGTTGGTTGGACAGGCAGCAAGCATGCAATACTTTCCACAAATGCATTCTTTAATTGCCACAAGTCACACTTAAGCACATACGTCATACAAGCCATTAAAAATGTATCACATAAAAAAACAAAAAAAAAAAACAAAAAAATATTTACTATATAGGTACAAATGTAGGTACCTGCTACAACAACACACCTGCAAAAACTCCAAACGTGATTGCATGCAGTGCATCGTTCCTTTCACAGCCAACCAATTAAGTACCGTGCAACAATTGTTGCTTTCTTGCTTTTGGTCGTTGCAAACGTTGCACGTATATATGTATGTGCATATGTTGCTTGCTCGCAGTCCAATTGCTTGTCGCATGCAATTTTCATGTAGAAAATACAGCGGCATGCGATGAGCCGCAGACTAACAGGAAAATCTTAATTCTTCACCCCAGCAGTTGCATGCACCCCAGCAGTTGCATGCACCCCAGCAGTTGCATGCTGCGTTGCACGCAATATAACCACTCAGCCGCCATGGTGTTTAATTTCTTCCATCACCACTCGGACTTGCCACCACCACAAAACTGAGTGGCCATTTGATTGACTGTCAGACGCCATTGGCCGGCCAACTTGTGTGCGCGAATGTGCGTGTAAGTGTGTATGTGAGTGACAGCAGCCAGTGTAGCGGCATGTTGACAACGCACAAAATGTAAACACTGCACATGCAACAAAATTACCACGCCGGGATATGTGAACACGCATGTGCATGTATGTGTTTACGTAAGTGTGTGCTGCCGGTAATCAACGCACTCCTGCACAATTTTAAGTAAAAACAATAACAATCACAACAAGCGCGTAAAACAGCAATTGATGGCACTGAAAATGAAAACAAAAGCCAGGCGAAATGTCAAGTTGTTTGACTGCCATTCGCAGACAATCACGGCAGTCAGCCAACAGCGCATACGAATAAAGACGTACATATGTAGTATGTATGCAAATGTGTCTGCATTGTTGTTTCGTCGTCTACAACACAAGGATGGACGTGTGCATGGCATGAAAGTGCATTCTGTTTTTGTACTTGCAGCTGATTTTATTCACTTCTTCTGGCTGTTTTGTTATTGTTTAACATATCCAGCCAGATGCATGTAAGTATGTATATTTGTAAGTATGGATGTTACACTGTTGTGCTCTTGGCATGCTGCTGCAATAATATTCGCAGACGATCACAATAACAGCCAGTCAACGAAGCAGCTGGGAATCAGCAGTGGAACAACATTGTCATCAACAGCAGCAATGGCAGCAGTAGGAATAATACTACATACATATTGATTATATTTCATAAGAAATCTGCTATACTGAAATGGCGAAGAAGACATCGATTGACGAGAGAAAGAGCAACATACATATGTATGTATTGTATGCCGGCTAAGTTTGGAGCGTTAATTTTAAAAATATAATAAAACATATTCTAATATTGTTAGTTTTGAGGTTATTTAGTGCTCATTATTTGGTTTGTAAAATGGGTCGTTATCTCAACCAATCTTATTATTCCCCGAAATTACTATATATGTACATTGAAAATATGAATAGCACTTAAATTGTTTTCTGAAACTCAATTCCACCGAAAAATAGTAAACTTGTATCAATATAATAGATTGCACACAGCCCATTCGCACAAAGTGCTGCACTAGGTGTAATTCCTTTCAATAAAACTCAACATAAGTACTTAAACTCGGCCAAAAATGTAGGAGATTGTCGAACTTTTTTAAACCCTTCAAAAATTTTCAAACTAAAGTTTTCTTAAAACTGTTTCTTGTGATATTTTTTCATTAGCTTATTCCCCTAAATCAAGCCCAACTTGAATTTTTAAACAACTGGCAACACTGCAACATGTAGTTTAGGAACGAATTCGTTTTAAAACCATTGATAGCAATATTGTGATAATTCGTGCAAATTGTTAAATATTTTGAATTTAAATTTTTAAATAGGTGGCAACCATCTTAAACCTCGTTCCATTGACACCCATGTTATGATACATACATATAAAGACATAGGTATTTGAATTACCTATTTCCCATAATTCCAGTGGAATTTGACGTTTCAAACAGGTGACAACACCTGCCTATGGTGTAGTAAAAAGCCTTTTCAATATAATTTCTATTAAAGCCTATAGTAAAATAATGCATTTAACTTATTAAATAATTTTATTCGAACTTAGTTGTAAAACAGGTGGCAACTTTCTTCAAACAGACCTAGTCAAACACTTGAAAAAATTCTACATGTTAAACTTAAGACGTGTAAACACTATTGTGGTTGATACTTTAAATTGTTTGCAACTTCATTAAATTCTACTTTTCAAACATGTGGCAGCCCACTTCAAATTATTTTCAAACCTTATAAAACCTCTTCCGTCTGACACCCATATTGTGGTATATATTTTAATAATTCAATTCATGTAAACTTTTATTTTTCAAATGGGTGGCAACCTTCTTAAAAATATTTTAAGGCTTTTATTCCATTTATATTGTAATATAAATTTCATTTATTAAACAGGTGGCAGCCCTCCTCCATGAGTATGAAATTGATTTTAAATATATCTTTCCATACTAAGTTCCCGTAATCTACCACAAATGCTTGCTGAGATAAGAGGTATGAAAAGTAACTTTTTTCTAAAAATCGATATCTCGAAAACGGCTATACAATAAAAATAAAAAATAAAATCCCTCAAATACTATACTATAACATAAAAACTTATAAAAAAAATCGGAGATGCAAAAGCCGAATCCGAATCCGAATTGGACTGGAATGCTCCACATATGTATGTATGTATATTTCAATATGTACATAGGTACTCACGTGGATCATTGCCGGCTGTGATTTCACAGCATGCTCGGAAACAATAGCAACCTTGTCACAGCCAAATGAAAACAGACAACCGTATGATATACATATAGCTGCCGCTGACATTTAGTGCGACTTTGTGCTACACTTGCTTTAACGCATTACTTCTTTTCTTTCCATTCTTTTCTTTGGTTGATTGTTTTTATTTGCATACAATTGAAAGGGTATATTGATAAATTTATATGTAGGAATATTTATTTTAAGAAAAAAATTGCAAAAGAAATTATGAACAGTAAAAAACTCCGCTTCGCTATACCATTTATCCTTTAACAAAAAGAAAAAAACGACTCTAACGATCGTCTTCAAGTTTAAATTTAACTGAAGGATATCTGGTATGGGATTTGTGGTTGGACGGTGACTACTATGTATAACATCTTGTTTCCAGGTACCAAGCTCTGGTGGCTTACGGGAGAACTATTCTACGCAAGATCTACAGAATATGGCAGCTTTACAATAGCATAGACGTGTTGAAGCGCGCTGACTTGGACTAGTCATGTGCATGGATGAAAGTGTCGGTTAAAATTATCTTTTGATTCTGTAAGTGCGCCCACGATAAGTGAGAGAGGAAATTGGCGAAGTTTTTTTATCTCGGCCCAAACCGACAAACAAGTCCACGCCAAGCCGCTTGGAGCAAAAAAAAAAAACAAAAAACAACGAACACCATTTGTACATATCGTCCCCTGAAATGCAAAAAGACGTAACAAACATCATCGTTGAAATGCAAAAAGTCATAACTAATAAAAACTTCAAAATTCACTTTTTGATTTAAAGGATGGATTTCATCGAATTACAACTCCCCTCATCATTTTGTAAAAAAAAAAATTAAAATATTAGACGACTTTTTCCATTTTTTTGCATCCTTTTGCATTGCAGGTGACGATATATATATATTTGTACATAATACAAATGGCTCGGTAGGGATCTTATTATTTTAAATATGTACTTTGCTTACTTCCTCTTTTTCAGCGCTCGAGCCGGACAAACCGCTTACAAGGCGCATGAGTCGGGTAGCAGTTATTTTCCAACAGAGAGAGAGTAGGCAGAAGCTAGCGATGAAACGCGGTTGGGAGAAGTTCTCCTGTGCGGCTGCCGACAAATCTTCTGCTCTTTCTCATCCCAACGGAACACCGTTCAAGGAGATTGCTTACAAGGAAATCAGAGGTCGCTCGTGGGATGCAGGAGTACCTAAATCTGCTTGTGGGAGGTACAAAAGTAGTACTCTGGTAGCTTTGTCTCTTACTACTTGCCGCGATGTTCTGTCGAAACGTAACGAGACACGAGAAAGGTTGTTGTGTGGAGTGCATGCGTAGGGGTAGTTTGTGCGTAGAAGGCCAATTCCATTCGAGGCTTTTTCTCACCAAGAAAACTTCAATAGTTACTAATTTTTTCCTCTTTAGCCACGCCTCGGCTAAAAAGAAAATATATATTAACAAATAAATATATTTTTGAATGAAAATTTTCTTTTATCCATGCGCCTCGTTCCGTGTGCTTCCAAAGACCTTTCTAATCTATTTAAGTAGTATATCTTGCTCACCGTGCGTAAGCAAACACTAAAGAGATTTAAGCATTGAATACGCTTCACCAGTTAACATAGAAAAATCAAATAATATATGTACGCATATATCTTTGCAACAAATTGCTGCTGCTACTGGCGTTATGGCGGCAATCATGCATGCAACACACTTAATGTCAGAGTGCACACAAACAGACAAATGCAAAAAAAAACAACCTTTGAGTGTTTCAAACGTAAGTGTTGCAAAGTGCGCTTGACATTTAAAAAATGCAGCAAAGTAATATGCACATTTGCACTCACATACATATCTACCTCATCTTCACCTCTTGTGTACTCTCTATTTTTAGAAGTGAATATTTGATAGTTTGTTATCGCTACTGCTGCAATATTTCATCATTTTGCCATCAATTCAACAGCCAACAACATCAATGCTTTCATGCGCATGCTCACAGCCGAGTGCACTTGCACTGCGTCAATTGCAGCATGCAGTCGCTACATCGTTCATTCACTCCTCCCTGACACAGCCAAGCCAAAGTGTGGCAAGTCATCTCTCCAAAATATTGTTTGCTTGCATTTTCATCGCTTCTTCATTTTTCATAGTTCAATGCAATTTGAGTGCAGGCCTCAGCGCAATGCAATTTGCAACTTGCAACTTCTAGCGGCATTCAGCGTTCAGCGTTTCGCGCGCAATATTTCGTTTATTTGTGTATGATTTTATTGTGCTACAACAAAACATTTTTGGCATGTTGAAAGGTGTTTATGAAGACTGCATATAGCAATGTAGCAATGCAGAAACTTCCGTTCCATACTCTCATATTCTGTCAGTATAGCTCTATAATTTTATAAATATTTGCGTTTTTGCTTTTTCTTTGCATTCCCTCTCAATCGTTTTGCACATTTTCTGCATTCAACGTAATACAATAAATACTTTTGCACCTTGCCACATATTTCAGGTTTTCTTTTTTCTATTTTGTCTCTGAATGACTGACTGAAAGGTCGTATGAAGAATTTTTGTTTGTTTTCTCTTAAAAAAAAAAAAATGAATGCAGAGCTGCCGTGTGTGCATACCTTTGTGGTACTCCATTTGCGTTCAATGATGTGGAAGCGTGAATTCACTGAAATTTCTGTTGGCATACGTTGCGTGCAGCGAGGTGTATTTTATTTCTCTGCGTATAAAAAATGCTTCCCCTAGCATTGGAAGATGCTATGGTGTTTTGTAGAAGTGAAACATAAATTTAAAAGTGTACGAAAAGAGCGAGAATAAATATTTTTCTTTTTCAAAGAAACATTTTTTTGGCGAGTCTTAGGCGCGGTATAGCTCTATGTTCACATGAAACAAAAACACATACCTCTGTCTAGAAGTGAAGAGTAGCGGAGGGAAAACAAACGGACCAAACATAGTTATATTCAGGCCTTGGAAAGGAGTTGGAAAAGCTTTTAGATTAGCATATCAGAAACTGCTGTTTTAAGAAAACCCATTAGAAGGAAGATAGAGAAATTCATTCTGAACATTAGAGCTTTTTACAGGTTGCTTATAATACTATATGTATTATGTGAAGATAAAGCTGAAATTGTGGCACAAGACTGCGGCATGAAAAAATTTAAGCTCATTAAATTTAGCTAATATATGCGGCTTGATGTGAAAAAAGCAAGGCAAGTCAGCACAGACATCGCACACAAAAATGAAAGCAGCAAAGCCAATTCAAGCAAATTGCCTTAAATTAGTCCGACTAAGACAATGCAATGAGCAACCGCAACCAGGTCACCGTCGTAAGCTTTGTTGTTTTAATGCTCTCCCCCGTAATCAACGTAACGTGTTGCCACACGTAAAAGGCATACTAGCCAAGCTTTGTCGAAAATTTAATAACACGCGCAGCATTAAAAATAATAAACGCGTCCGATTTGCAATGTAAAGCCTACCAAAAAATATAGCATAAAACTCCGCCCACCGCTTAATTAAGCGCTGAAATCCAACATATCGATTTTTTGTAGCTGCTGATTTTGTTGCTATGTGCGTTTGGCTGCGTCATGCATTGGCGGCAGCAGCAGCAGCAGCTGTGTTTTACCATTTTCTTGGCTTGACTTTCGTAAACGAGTTCTTTGTTGAAAAAATATTGCCGCGCGGTGTATGTACGTGCGGGCATACAACTTTGCGTATGCTTGAACGCATACGTGCGTGTTGTGTTGCGCTTCTGGTTCAAGCTTTTCTTGTTAAGAAATATACATATGCATGCCATTATGCGTGTGCTTTTATGTATTTATGTGTTCGCACAGGCTTGCTTATCCCAGTTGACTAATTAAAATCAATCCCATTGCTGACACTAAAAGCAGAGAGAGAGCTGCCGCTTCAATAATAGCAATTACGGTAAAAGCCTTAGCTGAACCACTCAGCTACACTCTTGCGAGTTTTGCACAAGCTAGTTACTTTTATTCTCCTTCCGCGTATTCGCTATAGGGATTAGCAAATACAAACAAATACATACGTATATAGCCGTCAAGCTTGAGTTGGATTTTAGGCGCATCAGCTTAGCGTTTTTACTGTACATATCTGTGTTTATTACATATATGTTTGTACAATTTATAAAAAAATCGAATTAAAAGATTTATAAAAAACTTAATACATTTTTTTTACTTTATGTTACCTTGCGAAGCTTTTGGCAGAGCTTTTCGTTTAATTGGTGAATGCGCCTTGATATGATGACACAAATGGATGGGTGTCAATTTACGGCAGCTCGGAAAAGCCAATGGTATTTGTAGGATATTTTCCTAGCCCCAAATACAGATCATTGTTGGGGCCTCCAAGGGAACTTAAGCTATTTGCGGTAGGCATATAGGGCTCTTAACGAGTGGATTTCTTCCCGCTCTGCCAAAATTGCTGCGCACTGTAAATATTCATAACCAGAAGTTACATGCCTATATAGGACATATCGCTACCTAAAGGTGAAAAGGTGTCAAGTCCATTTTTTTAAATTATTCTGGAGAGACGAAAAATTGATGTAGTTTAGCATTATTTGTCATTTTGCACCTAAAACTAAATTAAAAAAAGTCGACTTGGCACCTTTTCAACTTTAGGTAGCGATATAGGTACTGGTCCCACCGATGTTTTCAGTCGCGCTTGAATTCCTTGTAGCTTTGATCTTTTAGAGACATTTTCTTCTAACATATATGGGAGAAATATTGGGTTCAAAGTTCGCCAGGGTTTGAGGTTTAGTCGCATAATTGCCGCCAGCCGTTCGGATGATTTCCGTCAGTCGCTGTGCAAGCAGAGCCTAATACAGGTAGAGATGTACATAACTTCAAATACAAAATACGCCACAACGTGCCATAGGACAGTTCCAATTTATAATAAGAGCGGAGATAAATTCGGTTCAACGACCACACTTAATTTAGAACTTCTTACTCAGCTTTTCTGGCGTTATGGCTTTCCATGGACACACCGATATACAGTGGTCGAAAAAATTATAGCCGCACCATATTTTTACAAGTTTTAATATGCTATCATTGTTGTTATTTAATTTTGACTATTTTTTATAAAAATAGAGTTCATTCTTTAACAAAAACCATGCTACATTTCTATAAAAGATTAATGCATATTATACAACCAAAAGGAAAACTGTACAAAGTTAAAATCAAAAGGGCCTGCTAATCCAATGATTGGATGTGTAAATACATATGTACATACATACACACAAACAAAAAAAGAACACAATTATTAACCTTCAAAAGCCCACTTGCTATAGTCGAATTAAGCGACTTCACCAACAAAAGAACCCAGAAAAAAATCAACATTTAAAATTAATTATTTAACACAACTGCAGTAATTAGAGCCTCTGGATATTTGCGCTTCCAACTTTTTTAACTCTGCGCAAATTTCTTCATTTTTAATTTTCTCGACTTTAATCAATATAATTGATAAAAGTCAAATTCCTGTTTACATTTTCTGCGCCTTATATTAGATAAACAACTAAGCAATACAAATTCTTCATTGAATAAGGCCTCTCCTTCTTCAACGCGCCTATGCATATGCTAATATTAATACTAACTAATTAATTGTCTAGACGCAAGGAAAATAACTGCGAGCTAGCGAATGCGGATATAAAGCGAAACGAAAATAAGGGATGATTATTAAAGTTTGAAATTTGCTAAGGCTTTTGTATTTTGTATACTTAATTACGAGCGAGTAAAAGTTTTGGGGCGGATATTTGCGCCATTAAGTAGGCAATTAAAATATTGTTTGCCTCTGTGAACTTTTCGTAAAACCCATGGAAACCAATTAAAATGCTGTATCTGGCTTTTGGCTTTCTGCGTAAACCCCAGCACACTCATGAAAAATTTGCTGACCCACAGAAGAGTTTTTTTTAGCTTTGCATACATATTTCACCTGTATGGCATGCTTTATTCCGACTAAGAGCCGTGTGCGCTCAAGAGCAAAAAAAGAAAGTAGAAAATTACTATTAATTTTATGCAGCATGCGTAGCTGCTTATAATTTGTGACAAGGCCTCATCAAAATTCTTCCTTCCACTACTTGATAGCCCCATTCGGTTGCTCTCAGTTATTGTTTTTTTTTTTTTGTTGGTGTTTACTAACTTTTGTTGTGGAAATGGTTCTGTAACCTTCTAAAGTACCACTCAATGGCAAGCTGTAGCAACAAATTTGCCCTCGAGCTGATATACTTATACTTTCACCCTTAGTGTCCTACTGCAAAACCACTTATTATCATTGTTATCCTCATCTTCATCGCGTCAGCTTTTGCTTCTGCTTCTGTTCAACTTTCTTCGTCAACGTCCTTCCCATTCATTCAGTTTTTGAGTTCAGTTAGTTAACTATTCACAAATTTCACAAATTACCCAGCTTGAATAATAATAATGGGCCATCATTCAAGACGTTATGGCACGGGAGTTTACCAGAACGACAACAGTAACAACAACATTGCCTTAACCAAGCGCAATAAAGGCCTAAAATACGCAAAGCCAAGTCATTTAGCGTAGAAAGTTAAGGCGAAGCGATGTAGCTGAGTTAGTCAGCACATTGGGACACATTTTGAATTTTAAGGGTGAAAATTTCCGTATGACCAGATGGCCGCATAAATTTCAAGTAGAATATACATACTAAAGTATTTTGTGTATTTGTGCTAGCAAGTTTTTAATAATTTAGGAAATTTATGTATTCGTTAAAGTACAGATTCAAATTAAAGTAAAAATTGTGTCGTTCAAGGCCGGCTGTGGTTTAGTGGAGGGCGAAATTTGCTTGCTAAAATAACCTATGTATTTCTATTTTTGAGCATGCCACCATGCTATGCTTTCATCGGAAAAATGTAAATCAACGACAGGAGCGGTTGTTATTTGGAAGGTTACGGAGGTGTCAATATCAGTTTGGGGGTTGTAACCGAAAATAATATTTTGTATATTTATGTAGGTAGGCATATATTAAAATTAGTTTTTACTTTTTAAAGTACAAAACCTCGTATGTGAGGTTGCCAAGATTTTTTAGGTGAGAGTAAAGCTGTGACTATTTCAAAATGGTTCTCTCTTTTATCCATAATTATCTCTTCTTCTTATGTCTAAGAAATGATATTTTAGTATGAAAGGATGCCAGGAGGTCATATATCTCCATACCAAGTGCCTTTGCTCTACCGAAAATACTTCAGGAGGTATGAATTATGAAGGCCTCAGTATGTAAGGTGAAGCAGTGTTGCCAACTTTTAGATTTTTAAAAGTACCAAAACTTGGAAAAAAGCGTTTTACCACACTAAAAGCACTAAATTTTTTTTGTATTTAACAAAATTAAAAAAAAAATAAACAATATTTAAAAAACGGATCTACACCGCTTTGTGAGATAGCATCAAGATGTACGCCACAAGTTGGAGGAGAAGCTTGGCCAAGCACTAACATATATATATATAAGCGTCAATCTATTATTATTATTAATATTAATTAAAAGCTTGCGCGGAATATTTTTCTGCAGTATAGTTGACGAAAATATAACAATTTCAGAAAGAATTTCGAGTGTGCCAATTAAAATGGTAGAATTGGAATTTTTGTTTCGCTAATCCTTTTCATGCAATGCATTATTTTTCATTTGGTGCCACACTAGTTTTATTGCTCGGGATTGGTTTGGTGTGGCAAGTACTTAGAATATTTTCACCATTTAATGTTGGCATTTTGAAGTATCTTAAGCTTTTAAAATGAGAAAAAAATCGAGAAATGTCAAAAATTACAAAATAGCTGCGACGGATATTCTGCATGCTGTCATTTTTTTTTTTTTAATTTGGTGGTACACTCTTGAAACTTTACAAATAATATGAACAATCTATCTGAAAACTTCCTAAAGTTACTAAAAAAAAACAATTATGTTTTTTTCAAGTGACAGTGAAAAAATTTGTAATTTCGGTACTTTTTCACCCAAATAAACGTTTTAGGCTAAAATTTGCTTTAGCATTTTCTCTGTCGAGAGAAGGGAGTAATACTACAAAAAACAACTCGTATTTATGTAGAAGATATAGAATATAGATTTATGCACCATTTTTCATGGTGCAAGCGCTTTATAAAATGAACTGCTAAGCAGTTATGCGCCCCTTTAAGTTATGTATTTAAAATATGCTGATGCATAAAGCACTGTCTACTTTCTAATGGATCGCTAGTGATTACCCCACCCTACGCTTTAAAATGCTAATCATTTTGCACTATAAATCATTGCACTCATAACATGCCACAAATCGTTGTAAAGCACTTTCAACACATCATTAAAATAAGTAAGCGACCCGCAACAAAAAAAAAAATATTGGAAATTACAGCAAACAAAAAATGCACAAATTTATGAAGTCTAGCGAACGATGTGCACATTAATGTAACCACCATTTAAAAATGAATTGCGGGTAATAATTCAGTGAATGCATATGCCAAAACACACACTCATGCATGCACACACAAACAAACATGCAGAGAAACATTTAATAAAAAAAATAATAATAGCCAAACAGGCCTGTTTTTTGTCTTTGTAGAAATGTGAGTACATTTACATGATAGCCTTTTCATTATATTGCGGTTAACATAAATTTTACGTGTTAATGGCGGCAGCCACGCGAGTAAAGCAAAAACATTGACAAATGATATGGGCAAAAACCCCCAATAAATTTTTTGATCTACCAAAAACGCAATGTTTTGTAGCTGTATTCGAAATTAAACTGTGCAATGAAATACATATGTATAAATTAAATTTCGAAATTGTTGCATCAAATGCCTATCTAAATTATCTAAATTTAATTGAGGCGTGAAATTTATGAAAAATCATTAGGGACAGTAAACAAACCAATAAAAATTTTAAATCAGATATTTGATAGGAATTCAGCAGCTGAAAATTGCACAAAAAAAAAACATTGCGCGTCATTAGGCGCACAAGCAATTTACAACAATGTATAACAGTGAGCATTGAATGTATAAAAAGGTCAATTACCGGGACATAAAAGAGCGTTATTTGACTGCCTAATTGGTATTCGAATTGCTTGTGCATACATACTACATACATTACACATACATTACACATACAAATTGTGCATGTATATACATACGTATATGTATGCGGCACATGCGGAAAAACACTTAGCCTACTGCGTGGCGTTTAAATGTAGCGATTAATGGCCGTTGTTCAAATTACGACGAATTTCGTAACAAAAAAAAAAAAACACAACAACTCCACATACACACACATTTGCAGTTGTGCTCAGATTTGGCTTTTCGGTACTTTAGTCTTTTATTTGTTTATTTGCCACTCAATTGCTTGCCATAGAAACCTTAATACGAGTATTGCCTTTTTTTGTGATACATACTCAGAAGCTATTTATTGAAGGCCTTAAAAATTTTAATGTATACACATATTGAAAATTTCCTGAAAATAGCATCCAATTCCTAAAAAAATTTGTTTGAACGATTTCGCCCCATATAATGCGACTTATTCCAAAGAAAAAATAGTAGCGATTTTTTGATGTAGTTTATTTGACACAAAAATCATGGATCCACGGTCTTGTCTCTAAATTTCATTTGACAACATTCCGCCATTTTGGATTTTAGCTCTTGTTTTGGATTTTTTACGATTTGCAAGGTTATTTTGCTTTTTTCGTAAAAAATTGTTGAACACAAATTTGTAGAAAATTTAATTTTCCGCATTTTTTACGTAGAAGTAAATAAAAAATATTTATTATTGTACATAAGTAATAAGCAAAAAGTGCGACAAATTTTTACATTGTCACGGTTTTAAAGATTTTTTTTTTAATTTCTCTTGAAAATACGTAGCATATTTAAATGGCAAAGTTGTACAGCATTTCTTTCTCTATAGCTTTTGTACGCAATTTTTTTTTTTTTTTAAATGCTTAGATCACGAGCGGGAACGTGCGAAACATAGCGATGTAAGGGAACCGTAGTTAAATTCATTTCCACATCACGTCAACCGGTCATAGTACAATAGCCAATATTCTAAAGCACGGAAAATTAAGGTCCCCCATTTAAGGTAGTATGGTGTTTTGAAAAATTCATCATGAAGTCTTAAATATGACGTCTAAACTAACCGTAAATTATAATTTGCTTTACAACTTTTGTGCCACCGTAGCACCCAAAACTAAAAAATAAAAGTAACAACAGGAACTAAAGTTTTGAGGTTGCTGATTACGAACCTATAGAATGATTTTAAAAATTCATTATGTGGTTCGAAAAATTCAAAACGGCGAGCCCAATATGGTGAAAAAAAATGTAAATCGATTAGATTCGCTTAAAACTTTACAATGAAGGGTTCTAAGGGTATCTTGCTTACTAATCTGAAATCAGATTTAAAAATTCTAAAAAGCGGATCCATATAAGATTTAATGGGATATATACATATATGTGAGTGTCGTAAAGATTTAATAAGCACTATATTTGTCAGCTTTCAGGAAGCCTCAGGTTCGAATACCGTTAGACGCAAAATATGATTTTTGATTTTTGTGTTTGGTTTTTCTTAATTACGAAAAAGCATCCGTGAAGTGCACATAATCGTGTTAAAATGAAAAAAGTTGCACAAGAAATACCGAATACCGTTAGACGTAAAATATGATTTTTGATTTTTGTGTTTGGTTTTTCTTAATTACGAAAAAGCATCCGTGAAGTGCACATAATCGTGTTAAAATTGAAAAAATTGCGCAAAAAAACCCTGGTCTTCTAAAAGCTGTTCTCCCGTAAAAAAATTCATTACGTAATTGCTTTTTATTCCTTCTTTTTCTACTGGGTACGTACATATATTTAATTTAGTTTCATTACATATCTGCAATAAAAAAAAAGTTCACATCAATTGTTACATTTGGCCTTTTGTGCTAAATAAATGTATCAATTAAATTTAATGAAATGTGTCAAATACAAAATGCGAAATATGTACATATGTACGTGGAGAGTGCAAAAATCCTGAATGTCAGTGTCTTTGATCCTTTTGTTGCTGCAAATTGAATTTGATAGCAGTGAATGGAATTCCAATTTGCCAGCGTAAATTAATATTCTAAAAAAGTAACTTTTTGTTGTATGAGAGTTTTTTTTTGGGAAGCTGTCTGTATATAGAAGAGACTGATATTTACATATTTAAAAAGTGTCACCAAACTGATTTTTGTATATACACATACATTTTTTGCTTTGTTTTGTTTTTCAAACCTGTTGAGGTGTTGAAAATTGAATCAATTACAGTTCAACTCAAGCGGCGTTCAATTAAAGACACAGCGCTCCATTTTATTTGAATTTCATTGGTATGTATTTTTAATTATTTTTCGGTTGGTTCTCATGCATGAAAATTTTTTTTTATCAAATTTTATTTCACAACTAATAAGGCTATTCTTATTGTTACCGATTATTTTGTAACCGAAAAATATAAAAAGTCTATTAACACAAAACGAGGTTTGAGAACTTTAGTTACCGGTTATAATAATTGTGTTACCAGCGCAGCATAGATATGTACTAATTAAACTAACTAAAGCATTTTTCCACTTTTTTATCTTTATTATAGTTAACGTTACCTTTCATATGTCCTGTCTAAGGTATATACCGAAAGCGTGAACAAGGGCGAAGGTCTTTGCCATAACGAAAGGAAAGGCAGAGCCCCTCACGTGAAGTGTAAATATTTTTTCCCGATCAGCCCTACTCCTAAAAATATTGCAAATAATGCTTAGTGCTCCACCAAATTGCTACCGGTTATTTTTTTTTTAGATACTTAGAAGCGATCTCAGACTTACTGCTCCATGTTGAGAGACGATACGCCTCTGGTGGGCTTTGTATATCTTTTAAATAACCGATTTATTCGTCCAGAGATGGATGAGAATGATACTACCGTTGAATATCCGTCCCGTTAAATTGCAGGACTGGGGTTTTATTGCGATTTCTTACGCCGATGATCTAGCCCTAACTGCAACGTTAACTGTTGAAGAGATCCAACACAAGCAGAGCGTATCGATTGAAATCTGTTGCATAATCAACAAATGGTACATAGTAATTAAATTTTTGTTGAATAAAAACATGATTTTCTTCTAAATTACATATTTACAAATAGATACATATGTATGTAGATACACGTATGTGTGCATACTTGTCATCACAAGTGCGCAACGTGGGTCATGGCATCTCCATGGCATCTTCGGTTTACCTTTTTATCTACCTCCTCCTATATACATACATATATGTATGTATAATGATGAGCCAGAAGAAAACGTTGCAAAAAACAATTGCTAGCAAAAAAAGCAGTTTGCGTGTTTTGCGCGCACACGCAGACGGCAACACACTCGCGCATGCAAGATATACTTATGCATATATGTACATTAGGGATGTTATTTTTTTCGATTTTTGCGATCTCGGGGTTTTCGGGACATCGTTCATATAATCCCGGGATCCCGGCATTTAGATATTCATTATATTCCAACAACGTAACATGAAAAAAATTGCATCAATATAGTTTGAGAAGCTGTCCTACCATATAACAAATAATAAATATGTAAATGGGTTTGAAATCTACTTTATTATTTAAGTTGTAAAATATTTCATTAGCCTGTGCATAACTGATAAAGTAACTTAAGGCATGTCGTAAAAAGCTCGATGCAAAAAAAAGCTTAAGTCAACATATGTATTGTGTGGCTGAAAGAAGTTCATAATACTAGTGGCAGAAAGAAAAGAAACGCCTTATTTTAACCAGTTTAGTCTATATTTCTTTTCTTTATTTAATATTTAATTTTTTTTTATAATAAAAGTCTACCTCATTTTATAAATAATTAACTGCATTTAAATGCGCTTTTAAAAATTTTTACAACAGTTATAAAAATGCAAAAAAGTTTGTCAAAATTTTTTAACTTTTTACTTAGCATTTTTAGAAAGATTTTAGGTATGCAGTTTTATAGCCCATTAAATTGAAGTAAGATAAAATGCAGTTTCATGCAGTTACAAAATACCGTTGAGTTTTGGGAATTTTTTAAACGATGCTGGGTATTTTCTTCCATATAAACGAAATGTCGAACAGCGCCAGCAAAAAAATTATAAAAATCAACGTTACTTTTAGTCACTTGAAAGTTGCACTTTATTCTCCTGTAATTAAATTGGCTATACTTATAAAATTGGGTACCAAAAAATTTTTCTACAAATTCTGAGTAAAAAGATTGAAACAGTTTGAACAAAAAAAAAATTCAAAACACACCAAGCAATCACTATACTCACGACACTATGGGCCAAGTATAGCAAAACTACGTATTTAGTTTTAGAATTTTTTTATTACAACTTTATAATTTCAAAGATATGATAGATTCTAAAAAAATATTTTAAAAATTCAGTGCAACGTAGAATAAAAATGGGTACCAAATGAAAGAGAAAATTGTGTAGTATTTAAAAAAATTAAAATTTGTTTGGGTTCACAAGACGAACAGGTATTGAAATGCCCTGTTAATCAATTTTATTTTTTTAAGCTAATAAAGTGAGAAGGACTGTATTCGAGGACGTTGTCGAGTTTATATTAGTCCTTAACTTATAATTTTTTCAAAATAAATATTCCAAAATTTCAAGGATATGCAAGGATACAATTTTTAAAGACATTTTCAATACCTTATGCATCAAAAAATTTGAGCTGTTCTTTCTCTACAGAATTTCCTCTTTAATTTGATACCTATACTGTTTTCCTAAGTACACTGCACTAAATTTTTGAAACCATTTTCTGAATTACTCATATTGTTATTCAATTTTCAAAGTCCTTTTAAAAAATCCTGACGTCAGAGAGAAAAGCTAAAAACGCCATTTTACTGCATATATTTGGCCCATGGCTTCGCGAATATATTGATTTTTTTGTGTGTAAAATTGCCTATCGCACGGTGCTATGTGTATGTATAATTAGCTACACATATATAAAAAAATATTAAATATTAAATAAACAAAAGAAATATGCGAAAACTGGTCAACACAAGGCATTCAATTATTGCCACCATTGCAAATTACAAATCCCGAAAATTTCAGAATTGTTGGCAAATAATCCCGGCATTTGTCCGGACATAAAAAAGTCCGGGATCCCGTGATTAAAATCCCTAATGTACATACATACATATGTACACATTTGTACACACCCCATGCTACAGTACAATGACTTGGCGCTTATGTATGTATGTAGTTTAGCATTGGCATAGCCGCCACCACTGCCACTGCCATTGAAGCTATTGTGGCATGACAACTTGGCGTTAAATTAACTTACGACGAATATGAAAGTGAAATGAATTTTAAATTACACTTACACTTTGTCGCTTTCGTGACTTTTTGCAAATATGTGCTACTTTGGCTGTCATTCACGGCACAGCTGGTAGTCAGGAGCGTGCAAAGCAAAAGCGAAACCAAAAGAAAAAAAAACAAAAAACGTTCAATTTTTGTGTTACATGAGTAAGCAAGAATGTTGCCTCCTGCAAAAATTTGCTTTTATTTTTTCTTTCTTCAAATTTTTATCGCTTTCAACGCTTAATGTTGCTTGTCTTCGCATGTCAAAATGCATTTCGAGGCGAAAAATTCATTTGTATAATGTGTATGTTTATATGTACAAAGGCGAATTAGAGTGATTCAAAAACAGTAAAGTCAGAATTTTAATGCCGTCACTCGCTAGGATTGTTCTGGACGAAGAGAACCTGAATTTTTCGATCGAAAAATATTGATTTTCTAGAGAATTCTATACCATTTCTACGAAAAGTTGTTTTTTCCCATACAAAAATGCATGGAAAACTTTGAGCGCTTTGGGTACTCCCTAAATATTTTTAGATTTCAAAATAAAAAAAAGAGGGGTATACTTTTTTCGGAATAGAACAATACTAGGGGGTGGCGGCATTAAAATTCCGACTGTTAATTTTAAACATGCATTTTTGGACCACCCTAATGCAAGTACATATGTGCATCATGTAGGTTCTGCAGAAAGAGCTTAAATTTTTTAGCTGGTAGTACTCATATTTAAGTATGTCGGAATGGTAGAAAATTAAAATATATGTATTTGAATTTAATTTTTTTGTACGGATAATTTAATATGTAAATTGAGCAAATTTGCAGGAGCTCTCTGTGCATCATCTCGTTTATAATTTTACTAACACAAAATAATTTTGGCTATAGAAAATTTGCATTTTCTGATGCCCACCGCCGATTTAAATCCATACCGACCTCTTTGTCAAGCCAACCAGCAAAGGTGGAATGTATGTGGAACAAAAAAGCTTTGCATATGTATTTTAGAGGACCCTCATGTTACAGAAACTGAAAAACTCGTCCAAAAATGTTTTTCTTAAAACGATGCTTTTGCTAATTTAAAATAATTATCAGTATAGTGAGGGCTATAGATAGCTTTAAAAAGCTTTGCTCAGAGGTTCTTGTTTATACAAGTATCATCATATCTATTAAATTTTTTGTCAGAGAGAACTTTCATTTTTTGCCCCGTGAGCATTCAAATAAAATATACAAAACGCATTTCAAGCTTACTTAGTGTATTAATTTTATATGGAAGCGCATAAAAGTAAAAGCTTTTTCTAATAGTCGCTGGGCTATCTAAGACACTAAAGAAAAAATTTATCTAAATCAATTACAATCAGAAATAGTTTTTTCAAGAGTGCGTGTATTCTTTCCTATACAGCAGCTGAAGAGGCGGGATATGTTTAAATCATGAATGAACTGCCATCACTAGTTCTAAACAATTTTTTTTTTTTGCCAAAAAGGGGGTTTATACTAGGTTCGTCTATATCAGCGACGACCAAAGAAAGCTTTCACTCAGTGGGCGCCCAAAACAAAATTTATCGAAAATTTTAAACATCGCATAATGCGGAAGAAGCTTTTTCAAGCTTTCTTAAAGTTTTTCATGATTGTCGCAGGTTTAATTAAGACAGCAATGCAGAAACATTTCTTTGATCACAGCTGGCTTAAACCAAAAATTGTGTTTAGTGCAGCTAAACCACTATTGGTCGTCGCTGGAGCAATTTTTTTTAATTAGTACTATAAAAGGGAATATCATCAATTAGAGGACGTAATTTGTCTTCATTAAAAAGCTTTTTTAATGCGTTTCAAAGTTGCAATTATTTGCTTAGCCCAATTAGCCATTATGACCAGTAAATTAAAAATCTAAAAAGTTTCAATAATTTAATAAATTAAACGTTCCATTCTTTTCTTTCCTGCATTTATGTTTTCCTTTTCTTTAGGCCTGGTGTACCCACTCTTTAAATATCTTTGTATGTAGAAAAATTTCCATAATTGTTTTCGACGTCGCCGCTACTGCCATAAACAATAGTGACTCAAGTACACTACATGAAACCGACAACCGAAACAACAACAACAACAATGATGAGCAACACAAATTTACAAATTCAACAATAAAATGAAGAAAAAAGTAAAAGTCAACAATGAAGAAAATTACGTAGAAAAGACAATGAATAGTTAAAGGGAGTGGAAAGGAAAGCAGCAAATCACAACGAACTATGTAGGTCAAATGTAATGAAAGAACACAAATATGTACATGTGTATGCGTTCACGCAAATAAACAATACCAAACACTCAGTGAAGGAGTAATGAACTGAGTTAGAATGGAGATGTTAGTGTTCAGACAAGAGTGAGAGTAAACGAAATATCAAATATGCAGCATATTTCAGGGCTAACGCAAAGCATACACACACATGCATATGTAACTACATTTGGGTGAATCGGTCTCCTTACAAAAAAATCGGTATGTTTTTCCAATGGAATTAGACAACTTGTCATATTTTAACTCGTTCGCCATAGTTTATCGGAAAAATTAGAAGATTTACGTAAGCTGGATCGATTTTGATATACCTCCAAAAATCTCATTATTTTTACACCGTTGATAAAATTAAAACAAAATTGTATGCAGACCTTTTAAGTTTAAACTCATTTATAAAATTGTTTTAAAACCTATTTTTATCTATGAAAAAATAAATTTTTGGATCTGCCCAGCTTCCATAAATTTTCCCGAATTATTTTGACGAAAGTCTTTAAATCTGTATATTAATACGCAAACATAAATTTTGTCTCCGTTCGTTTGGCGACTCTGCCGAAAAAATTATTTGAAAATTACGGCAAAAATCGTAGTTTGGAAATTTCTGTATTTGTGTATATTTGTTGTTGCAACTTAAAGTGTAAGAAAATTAATTGAAATCTTTCGATAGGAATCGAAATAGAATAGAAAGTTACCGAAATTTATCGAATCATAGAACTTTAGTTATCGGAATTTATCGAGCTATCGCAAACTATCGAATTATTCAAATTAATCAACGTTTATTAAGTTGTCGAAATTTATGGATAGTTGTCGAGCTTTAAAAATTTATGGGATTATCGAAATTTTTCGAGTTAAAGAATTTATTAAGTTATCGATATATATTGTATTCTATTATTTATAGACTTAACGAAGTTTATCGAGTTATCGTAATGCATCGAGTTCTAGCAACTTACTGAGTTATCAGTAATTATTGATCGATTTATCGAATCGAAGTTTATAGAATTTTCAAAATATATCGGCTTATCGAAAGCTCAAGATCATTTAAGTTTATCGAGTTATAAGTGCTTATCGAATTTTATCGTGTTAACAGAGAGCAACGAATTATCGAAATTTTCGATAGCTATCGAAAAATATCGAGCGTCAAAATTAAAAAATTATAAAGGTATCCATTTTGGAGTTATCGAAATTTATCGAACCCTCGAATTTCAGAGTTTTCGAAATTAGTCGCTTTATCGAATTTTGTTGAGTTATCGAATTTTAGTGTTTTTGAAATTCATTGAGTTATCGATAGGTATCAAATTATTGAAATTTAGCGATAAACTGGAATGTATCGGGTCAATTCCAAGTCCTGCCGAAGTTTTTCAAAAATATCAAAAATTGTAGTCACCTTTTAGTTCGAAAGCAGAAGATTTTCCGGCTTCAAGGCTCTTAAAACTAGAAAAACGACAGTAATTGGCAATAAAAAATTTTAAAACTCCTGTGGAAAAAAGCGACTTTTTTGGGTGAAGCACCCTAATGCGCATATATATACATAAATAGGTAAATGTGTAGTGGTACACTCACATACGCATAAAAGTGAATAAAAACCAACGAATTGCTCTGCTTCTGACGAGCCAAGCAGCGCGCAGTCATTTCGGCTACAACTTCCTCATCCAAGGCGAGCCTTCAGCTCGCAAGCAAATACAAAGTACTTAACATTTCAAATGGCCAAGCAACAATGACAAGCGCTAAGCAAATAGAGCAAATATGTATATATGTCAATAAAAGAGAACTAACTATACATATTTACAACATAAAAACGCTACAATAACAAAAATATGTGAAAACAATAGTTTATAACAATAAACATGTCAATGGCCGCCTGCGCTTGGTAGTAAAATAACAATAACGGCGACAATATGGCGTCAAATATATATGTGTGTGTGTTTTCGTAATAGGTACCAACTACGTGAGCTTTATGTTTAGCGAAGGAGCATGTATACACAGTTTTGATGGAGCACACATACATATGTATATTTACTACACATAAACATTTGCACACTTGTAGAGCATTACGTATGTGTGTGTGTGTGTGTGTTGCAACATTGGAGTGCGCCATTTTGGTTTTACTTTGCTCATTTCATTTCTTACTTTACTGGTATGTAGTAGTGTAATGATATTAGCAGGAAAGTAACATATGGATGGATAACCTTGAAAATGTTATATCCAACTACGCAGGAGAAACAAAGGAAAATTTGGCAATAATGAATTGGCAAGTGGAAAAGGAAGACTGTGGTAAAACAGCTTGGACGATGAGAGGTAGGACTACTTCGGTGGCTATTTGCAAAACTTAAAAACCACCGAACTGAATTGAGGCCTAAAGTGGCAATAAAATTTCGAAACACCTCGGTTGCAAAAGTAAATGCATACTGTCGTAGGACTTTTGAAATCGACACGGTAAATTTCGATCGCCGAAAATATTAAAACTATCAGTGATTAATGTCAACATTTGTAGACAGAAGACGCCATTGGCATACTCCAGTTTCAAAAGAATTGTCAGCCAATCTTAACTTACGGCGCTCTGGCTTGGTGGCCCAGCTTCGTGATGGTTGCTATAGTTCCTGCATTTACATGCGACCAATATTATATCTCTCACTTAATAACCGAAAACAAGCAACAATAACAAATAAGTATCCTAGGCAAATTTCAGCGAAGGACATTTATTTCTTGAAATAAAATGTAAATCTCAGTAAAGGAGATTAATTTCTTGAAATTAAATATAAATCGCTGTTGCCAACCAAAATAATGCGCACATTTGAATATCTCTCCGAGAGATACCTTTATGTATTAGTTGTCTAGTCGCTGCAAGTCAGTTAGGTGTAGTGGTGCGTCTATTCCCAATATTATTTTTTTTCCTGAAGAGAAGGTATTACTTACTAGTAATTAAAAACGTCTTTCATTATTTATAAAATTTTATAAATGAACTAGCAGACCCCGCGAATTTCGTCCCCCCCAAAATAATTTTTTTTTGTATTGAAGCATTTATTATTTTATTTTAATATTTAATTAGAAAAAAACTAAATTGTTCCGCTGAGTTCCGACTTGAAATTCATAAAACCTAATTCTGTGAAGTGTTGGCTTTATGGTAAAATATATTCGTTTTGCGCACTCTTATGGCACCCATACAATTGTGTTCACTTCGCAGAATGGTTTCTCCAATATCGCAGCAACAACCCTAAGAACCTCCGAATAACCTTTTTTTTTGTTAATTTGCCATATTGGATCCCCATTTTGAATTTTAAAAATGCATGATCAGATTCATAATTAGCGACGTAAAAAGCCCCCGTTTAACAAGTTTCGAGCGAATTCAATCAATTTTGAAAAATTTCTCCGCCATATTGGATTTTTGAAACCTGACGGAATATTTGTAATCAGTTGTCCCATAAACTAGTGGATATGAAGTAGTGTACAAATCCATCAACGTGTACGTGTTCAAATAGTTTTGTCCCGATAGATTCTCTATTCAGACCACTGTGCAACGTGCACCAAGGAGCTACTGGAATTAAATGTTTACTAAACCCGGGGTAAACATTTGAAACAAGTTCCAGCAGCTAGAAACTTCTGACTTGGTCGCTTCACATTGGCTGTAGCAAAAGGTCTTAAATGGATTTTTAATGACTGCTTATCTGCTTAAAACTAAAACAGAAAAACCGATTTTCATTAAAATCGGATAACATTTACTATTTCAGGCGCCTAGTGCCACTCTATGCGATTTTTCACATTTCTTAATTTCGAAACAAATAATTCCAAAGGTAACATATTGCAGTAAAACCAGAGCAAAATTTGTACTTGTTGCAATACGTCTTTCATATGGGGCTTTTCTATTGTTTGGCGTAGCTAATTTCAATCTCAATGTAACTGTTCAAAAATACACATTTCGCGATCGCTTTATAATTTCACATTTCTCTAGCCATTTTCGCTTTAATTCACTATTAGTGGCTCTTTCACATGCTCATTTTAAAAGTGAAATCAATAGCAACGAAATTGCTTGTCTGCAAATGCACTTTAAGTGCTGCAGCGCCCAAATGTATGCAACAGCAGTACAAAATGCTTTCTCCCTCAATTGTTGTACTCCATATATGTATACATATTTACATATCTATGCACATAGATATTTACTTATGCAAGCGCCTGCAGTTATGCTGCTCTTAAACCCCGTTGTACATATACTTGGTGTATGTATGTATACAAACACATGTATGCAGTTAAGTGCACGAAATGCAAGCGACGAGCATCATTAAGCACACTTGAGACTCAAGTGAAGTGTGCGAAGCTGCTGTTAATTGACGTAGCGCAGCCAAGTGATACATGGGAACCTATGTATATATACATATACATATACAAATGCAGATATATCTACATATAGATACGAGTAGTGTATGTCGAAGCGCGAGCATATGCTGGAAGTTGCAGGAAGGCTTTAAGTGCTGTGTTGGCGTAATAGCAGCTACATATACATACATATATGTATGTAGATTGTGTGCTTTTTTTGGAAGATGGCGTAAATGCAACAGCTTACATTTAGGCGTTATGCTTGGAGCACTTAAGCACAACAACACTTGACTGTTGAGTTGGCAGCGACATAAATATGTTGGCAAGAAAATATGCCAGATATAAGGCAGCGCGGCATGGAAGTCTGGCCGTGGGCAGAAGGGCCGGAGAGGACGCGCAAAAAGTAACTGCGCAACAGTGACGGAAATGAACTTCCGCTGGCAATGAAGCTGAAGTGTCGCTGTAACACACATATTAATGGGAGCGCATAAAAGTATGCAATTTATTAAAATGAAGTGCAATTTGCCTGGCGCGCATCATGAGGCGCAGGTGTAGAATTTAATTATGTGTGAAAAGAAAATATTAAAGTACAAAAGTGTTGGCGATTAAATGTATTAAAATTGAGACGATTTTAATTTGGACTGCACAATTTAAAGTAGCTGCATTTTCAAAATGCATGCGAGCATACTAAATACATACATATTTTTACTCAAGCGTACATACATAAATAATTAGGTTTAAATTTTTTGCTTTCATTTTTCCAAAACTTGATTGCAAAAATTTTTATTTTTAAAGCCACCAAAGTAACTGTGCGGAAAACATTTATGCTAATAACACAACCCCTAAAAGTATGCTTATGAGTTCCATAATTTCTCCATTTAAATGCATTAAGTACATAAACATTTGCAAGGACATGTGTTGTTGTTACTACATAATAAGTGGCCTAAAAATATGCAACGGAAATGTTGGCGAAACTTTCCATTTTGCGACCTTATTGGCTTGCATAATATTAGGCGGATGAACATGCTGTTTATGGTGGGATGTTTTTACTCTCATTTGCCCGCATACATACATATGTAAACGTATGTAAACATAAGAGAATATTTGCAAACAGCTAACAGCAGATAAATATGTTAATGTTTAACCAAACAAGCGAACATACATACATATGCATAAGGTTATTGGCAACGAGTAAGGAAAATTGAGTTACAGACAATTTTTCCAAAGGTGAGCTTATGCATATTTTTTTAGCAAAACAAAAAATTGTTTGTACGAATAACAAGGCCTGGCGCAAAGCTTACCCGTTCGTTGGTAGGGTTTTAATATGCAGCACAACGCCATACTTTGCAGCAAATTTTCAGTTAGGAAAGCATCTATCTACTTTAAGCAGGTCAGGTTATACATACATACCTATGTATGTATGTGTGTCAATTTTTACCGCTTTTAGATATTTTCTCTGCTTTAAATTATAAAAATAGAAGAAAAACAAATTTATGGTTATTGCCAACCACGCAAGCGCCTATAAATATGCAATGCAGTTATTTTTTTGGAAAATCATTAAGCTGCAAAATCTGTTTAACCCAAAAAACTTTATTAGCATGGATATATTAGTCAATCTTAATGATATCCACGTTCTACGATGCTGTGGCGCCATGAAGTATGCTAATTCTGGTTTACGAAAAGCATGTTGTGGCATACAGAGGTAATAAATTGTTGGGTGGAGGAGTATTTCCTGTGCATCATTAGCATTTGCTTAATAAATGGATATAGATGCATGGTGGTACATATGCCAGTGGCCTTGTTGGTGTGGCGCTATTATATCCAAACAAAAAACTTTGAATTAAAAAAACTTGCTGTATGCAATTGATGCCCACAGATAGATAGACGGCAGCATTAATTTGGAATTATTTCGGGATGTAACTGTCCTTAATCGGGATTAAATTCTGCAGCTAATTCTCAAAAATTTTTACGAATCAGGGGAATTTTTGGTGACGACACTGGTCTATTGTGTAAGTATGCAAACAAAGCAAACGAGTGTGGCTTCCGCGGTAGCCGACTTATCTTGTGTAGATAGTCTTTACATATATTTCGATGAAAAGAAAAAATTACGTTCGTTTCAATGAAAAATTGCTTTATTAATTTAACACTACCCGGCGTGCTTCACTGCGACTTAAAAATATTCTTCTATTGCTACTCGCTTCCGAAACCCTTAAAGCTTTATTCATAGCTATTTTCCTTTAAGTTTAAGACGATGCAAAATTAGCTGATTAAGCTTTCGCTATCGTAACCCTCAGCTTGAGGCTTAAATGTAGCTTTGTTAGACCTGTTGTTTATTTCCATATAACTTACTCCATTTAACTTAATGATTAAATTGACTTTGAACTCCAAAACTAGTGACAATCTCTTTAAAAGCTTTCTTATACCTCTCTCATTTCAAACCCTGATAAAAAATATTTCATTTATTTTTTTAATTAAATTTACTTCCACATTTTTAACAGGTGGCAACCCTATCCAAAGTCTTCCGTCCGTCGCTCACGATGTTGTAATATGATTTTCAACGTATTAATTAATTAGTTTAAACATTTAAAACCTTGGAAAAGTAGAAGACTATAAACAAAGAACTTTGAAAAGCCTAAAACGCTGCAACACCTTGCCTTCCCTTTTTTGCAGATTAAAACTTTTCTAAAAGGGGAAACCAATTTCCTAAAATGAAGAATATTTTTTCTGCATCTTTAAAAGAAAAATGAAGCGATATATTTCTGCTAAGATTCTCAATAATAAGCTTCTAGAGAAGCGAACGTTAAATAAGTGAAAGCACTTAAGCATCACCAGCGAAAGCATACTTTCGAGCGCACAGAGTAAAGCAACATCATTACCATCATTTCATGCTCCACTTTCATGGCATATTGTTAAGTGAATTAAAACGCTTGATTTAACAGAAATTAGTACACGGTTATATTATATAAGACCTACATGCTGATGTACTAGCTGCAAGTAACTACATATGTGTGTGTGCATACTTTATTTTCACTCCACCACACCACATTTTACTGCTTTATGTGTTTGCGGGAAAATAAAATATGAAAAATCAATGTCTAATGGGCACACATGCTTAGTCACCTGGAAGTATGCAACGGTCGTTAGCAAAATGGCAGCACATTTGATGTGTGGAAATAAAAGATGAGTTCAGCAGAAAAAAGGGGAAAAATGGGTAGCATACACAACAGGGCTACCTAATAAATTTGTATATGTAAGCATATGTGTAATGGGTGCAGATAAAAGTATAATATTTTCAACTAAACCACGTACGCTTTTGTTTATATATTCGTATATGAGACATATGTAGCTCGAATTGTGATGAATTTTAAATTTCGGACGTAAGTAATTTTGTGGCGAATTTAATAAGTGATACCCTAGAAGATCTTTTTGCAAGTATAATAGGAGGAATGCGCTAACGTTCATAACTGCTGTCAGAGAGGAAGTCCAAGACTAGGTACATTCGACTTTCTTTTGTCTCTCTCTGATAAAGCAGAAGAGAATAACTCCCTGTCGTAGATTTCAGATTTTGTAAGGATAAAGGAAAGCCCTTCCTTAAGAGAGCGCCGAGAAATAAAATGCGTCTACTGACTGGGAGAAAAATTTTAATTCGAGAATCTACAGGTCTGAAACTATAATGGCTTGTTTTATTAGAAACTTTTTGCAAAAGAATCTTAAATAATTAGATGCAACCGTGCGAGAAGCCCAAATACGACAGCGGCAGGCGAAGCAGCGAAGCTTTTCTTTGATGCCCTTTTTTTGTAACTTATCCCCTGTAAAAACTCACTGGAGGGTCACACTGTACTCTCCGATCAGCTGGATTCGCTTGACTAGACGGCATCATGTCTGCAAAGCTGTAAGGCGCGTTTTTCAAATTTTTTAATTCCTTCCAAATAATAGGTTTTTCCAAGGCCCAAAAATAAGCGTTTGTTTCAGTTATCTGCTCTTCGTTCAACTTAGAACTCATGCCGCTTAGCCATCTGGTGAATATGGTGGATGGGGAGTCCGTAGCACAGAACCTTCAAATCAATATCAAGTATGTCCAAAACCTCTCAATAATTTTCATAATTTTCTCCGTTTTCCAGTTAATCGATGTGAATGGCACCGCGTCGATACAAAAAAAAACGTGGTTCATGAACTTATTGACCTTACAGACGCATTCTTCTAGCCTTCTTTAGTGCCGGTTCTTAATTATCCCTTGGTTTCTGGTGTTTTCTTGTGGATCCATGCTTCGTCAACGGTTACCAAAGGGAGCAAAAATTCGTTCGGATTACAGCGAAACATCAGCAAACACTCCATTGGAGTTGCGACATGCCGAGTGTAAGCAATCGCGGCACCCATCGTCCGGATGGCTTTTCATATATAAACATACAGGCAGAATGTGTGTGTGCCCATTTGAGAGGCCTACAGCCTTAGCCACCTCATGCACTTTTATTCTCTGAACGTCCAATATTATTGCATGAATTTTATCGACGATTTATGGCATGGCGGTCTCTTTTGGGAGGCGTGAATGTCTTGTAGAATTGTATCTTAAAACTTAAAACTACAAAAAGTCGGTACTGCCTCACACACATTTACTGCAGTCTTCACAAGTAGGCTCTACAATATATCTGCCCTTCAAACATATTTTTTCAGAACGAATTTTGAATTTATAGGGCAGATATGTAAATTTTAAAACCTACTTGTGAAAACTGTCCTTAGAATATAAGAATTCACTTCTTTTTAAACTCTTTCATGCCGATACCCTAAAACACAAACATATGAATAAAGTGCTAAACTTATAAGCTTCGAAATTATTGTCGCTCTTCCAGCAAAGAATAAACATAAATTAAGTATAGACTGGTAATGAAAAAAGTTTTCTTCGAACTGTTTTCTTTTATTTTATTATTATGATTATTATTTTTTATTATTGATTCATCAAACTCTCAAGTTCATATGTTAATATCTGTTTCATTAAATATGCTAATAATATGAAAGCAGAAAAGCGATATGTATTTACTTAGCTACAGTATGGAAATGTCGGTGGCAAAAGCAAAAGTCAAATAGCAGAAATAAAGCCACACAATTGAGGAACGACGACTTGATGCACGCAAAGTTTAATTGAAACAAGCAAAAAGTACATAGTGCTGAAAATTGCACGTGATATTTGATGACATTTTCGGCGCCATGACGTTTTGCCGTAAATGCCTTTGCTTTGCTCGTTCTGTTGCTCCGATGATATAAGAATTTATTTTATTAATGCAAATGCTGCATATTTAGCTACAATGTGAATATTATTCTGCAAGAAGTATTTCTTATTAATAACTACAAAAATACATAAAAAAGTCCTCCAAATTTTTTTGAGTGCAGAGGATATGAAAAAGAGGAGGTAACCTACATTGTAGAATCTATTACAAAAATTTGTAATCATTTTAACCTTAACCCACATTTTGTTTTAGAATGGCTGTTACATAAGCGACAATAATTTCTTCTTTATATTTTTATTTCAGTATTGGTTCCTTCAAGCGAATTTAAAATTGCACAAATAATTTTCTAAGAGTCCTCTAATAAAACTACTTGTATAACCCCTTTGTGCTTAGACCTCTTCTAATATTTTTCTGAAAAAAAAAAATTCAGTTCATTATCCATATATTCCGAATAGGCAACTTTGAACTGCAAATTTAAGAAAATCTTTTGCACTTGCACATTTTCAGTACAACTTTTGCAAACGAAAACTGCAATATAGTTAATCAGATATTTTATGTTCAAAAGGAAAGTGCATATAATAAGTACTACATACATATGTACATACTAACTTATCTACATATGTACATCAACTTCAATTCACTTGAGAAACCCATATACAACATGGCTTTCTTTTTCACTTTAAGGATAAAGTAAATGGAGCCAACGTTTACCCGAAAATAAATGGCAAGTTGGCTAAAAAAAAAAAAAAAAATAATGAAAATTTGTGTAGATACGAAATCTAGAATGTAGCAAAACTCTAAAGAGAAAATGAGAAGGATGAGAATTTGAGAAAGGAAGTCCCACAAAAGTTGAGCGAGGTCAGCAATTGCTGAAATGGTTGTAGATAAGTCAATAATAGACGTTTGGCAAATTAATTCATTTTACGCAGTGAAAGCGAAGGTTACCACCTTTCTGGAGAACGTTAAAATCGATCAATCAATAAGTTGAGTAAAATATTACAACTATGTGGGTGGAAAAAGACATCTGCTCAGCAACAATTTTTTACGAAAATATGATTTAAAAAGGTTGCCAACTGTTCAAAAAATTTTAATCAGTTTAAAAAACTAGGTAAACAAATATTTTGGCATGGCTTAAGAAAGCTTTATTTAAAACATATTTTAAAGGTGGTCTACCATCTTAAATGGGGATTTTTTAAGAGAATCTCTTTCATTAGTTAAGGTCAGTCAACTATTAGGTAAAATAAAGTAAAGTGAGGAGGTTAAGTAAAAAATCACAACTGCGTAGAGGTAAAGGGAAATCGGTTCAAGAACGGCTTTAACGAAAATATTCTTTAGGAAGGTTGCCACCTGTTCAGATTGCAAAACAAAAGAGGCTTAAGAAAACTGATTTCGCTGATTTCGAATCCGATGTCAGATGTTTAGAATTTTAAATGGCAGATTCAATATGGAGGCCAAGTTTTATAATTTTGTTCTCCTCACCACAAACTCTTATAAATGCGAAGTTTTCGAGGTCGCTGATTTCGAATCCGATGTCAGATTTTTGAAATTCAAAATGGCATTTCCAATATGGCGACAAAAATTAATAATTTTCTTTTTTTTTTCACCAAAAGCGTTTATATAAGGGAGGTGGCGATGTCAGATTTTTTAAATTCAAAATGCGGGTCCAATGTGGGGTTATCGGATTCGGAACAAAACAATTTTACTCCAAAATAGTAGACCACATTTTTGCTATATATTTTTCCCTAATCATAGGTGCTTCAAATTAAAACCTTTTATTTTGGATACAGGTATATTTTATTTGTACAATGATTGTGTGAGTATATTGGTTGCTCTTTCTTTGGAGAAAGTCTAGCATTGAAAGCTTATGACATAAGTTAGCATACAGGATATTGCAGGATATTGCCAGCTTAAAAAATTTATTTTATTTTAAATTATATATTATTAATAAGTTCAATGAAATTATACACTATGAGTGCCAAACAAACGAGAAAGAAAAAGTTTTAGAACGAAAATATTTTTAATAGGACTGCTTCCCATTAAAAACCATTAAAGAAAATTTTAAATCCATTTTGTTAATAAGTTTTATTTTGGAAATATTTTGAGAAGGGTCGCCATCACATTTTTCACTCAATCAATGATGGGTATTAATCAAAAGAAAGTATGGGTCGTTATCTAACAAAAATCTGTACAATAATTAGTAAAATCCGACAAATTTTAACAAAATTTCATTCATATTTCAACTTTTTCAAAAACACAATTGGTAGAAAAAATTGAAAATTTTTTACATTGTTTTTTTTTTGGTTTTTTTTTTAAAGAAAAGTTACGGATGTTTTGCCCTAAAACGTATGTTCGACAATTTTTTTCTACACAGAAAATGAGCAACACCTTAAAAATTACAAAAATCTATTTTAGTCATAGGAGCTTCATACTTTCACCTGAATAGGCTACAAAACTTGATACAAACCGAAAGTTTTTCTAATAAATGTAATTAATCGCTCAAAATTTTGATGGAACTTTGTCGAATTTTCTTAAATTTGGAACAAAGTTTAAAATTTTTAACTTTCTTCATTTTTATACTTTCGGAAACAGAATCATAAACAGTTAACAAGAGAAAAATAGCCAAACAATTTTTAAAATGTTGCATTCCTATTTATATTCTCGCCACTGTATATACTTTCTTTAATCACATATCTATCTACATATGTATATTCTAACAGTCGTACAGAGGCGTGATTATATGCACAACGTCTGCAAATTTCTCGTTAGCCACAAAAATATAGTTGGCAACAACATAATTTAAATTTTAACGGTAAATTTTATTGCAGCTAAATAAATAATAAGTGTGTGTTTTACTGCACTGCCTATCAGTTTGTGTCAATGGCCTGACATTTGCACATTCGCCCGCCAACATTTACTATGGCATACATGTTTAAGTGAAAAATATTTTCTGTTGGGCTGGCTTGTGTGGCACAAACACAAGTGTGACGCGCCAGGCTGTCGGAATTATATTTCTCTCAATTTAATTCTGTTTTATTTTTCGTTTTCATATTTGCTGCTGTTGCACTTTGAGCTCTCCATTTGCAGTGGTGTATGGTGCGCGTGCGGCGCCTACTTAAAAACATGCCACATATACATACATACATACATACAACCACATTTTGTTTACATTTATTTTTGGGTTTATTTTTAGGAAAAAAAAATTCCCTTAGTTTTTGAATAACGTTTTTCAGCAGTGAAAACGACCGCAAAATACTATTTTCAACTACATAACTTTCAACCTACAACTTTTTTTTTTAGTCCATACTGCCCCTCACACATTCAGCTTAATCAGTAGTGTGTACCATTTTTTACGGCTCTTTTTCCGCCCCTTTTCACAATTGCGTGACAGTGTTACTGAGAGTCAGGAGAGGGCACCACACAACTCTGCCTCAACAAAAAATAATAATTTTTCCTGTAGTTTGCATACTTTTTTTTGCAGCAAATACGTACGTATGCCCATGGAAATGTGTGAATGTGTGCATCAAAAATATCTGCAAGTTAGCTTAGGTGGCGACATTGCGACTCCAGTCGAGCCATAAAAAGGTAATAAAACTTTTGTTTACCTTTGTAATGATCACGTAACGGCGGCTAGCAGGCAAGGCAGCGAAAGCGTATAGGCGGGCGACTGCTACGGGTATGCTACTACATAAATACTACAGCTTTCATTCGAGTACGAGCACTTGCAACTCTATCACGAACAAACAACTATACGTTTCGCTGTCTGTGCTACCTTTTGCCCACAAATTTCCATAGTTTTGCATCTGTAGCGTGGTGGCAAATTGATTTTTCATTCTTGTGAAAATTTGTGGATATTTCAGGAAATGGGGGTGGAAACCAAATATATATTTTATACATACACACATACCAGGCATGTGTACCAATATTTACGATCCTTCGCCTACCTACCAAATACTTATTTGTGTGGCTATAGATTTTTGTCAAGCCATTAAATTTGTGAATAGTAAAATTTACGAGTTTGAGATTGTCACTGCCAGAGGTGAAAATATTTACTGGATATCTTCCAACGACTTTTTTTGCCTTCAACAATTTGCTATGTAAAAAAAAAAATTTAAGGTTTGCAGCTACCAGATTTTTTTTTATTAGTTTTGAACAGTTGAGCGACCTAAGATATAAATATACATATGTATGTTTTTACTTTATAAAGCTGGCCGGCTAGCTAACGCATAATGAAGGGGTCTTTTTAAGGTCTTTAAATTGCACAAAAATTGTGAAAGCTAGTTAGTAAAACTCTTTAGATAAATATAATAAAGTTTTAGTGGGCTAAGTAATTGACACGTCTTTCTTTTCCAGCTCTTGAAGTATATTAAAACTCCTAGGTTTAGGTTTACTTTTAATAAAACCTTAAAAGTTTACGATGCCCTACATAAAAAAGCTATAAAATGTCTGATACAAAAATGCAATAAATTCATGTAATAAAAATTTATTGAATATATGACTGCATAATATGCATTTTCTATTTTTATCGCTTTCTATTGCTTATCTTGAAATTTGTAGAAAGGCAAGTGGATATATCTGGCGTTGTTTACTTTTAACCTTTTGCTTTCGGTTTCACTTAACTTCTTAAACAAATTATAGGTAATATTCACGTCAACATAAAATTTTACTTTATTTAGAAGTTAAGCGAACTCCAAGGAAGAAAAAGCAATGAATTTCAGTTGAATAATTTCCATACAAAAAAAAAACCAAAGCCATAGCAAAGTCTACGAGAATTATACTTTCATGAAAAAGGCTGCTCGAAAAATGGCATCTGTTGTAGAACGTAAACCCTCTGTCTGCAAAATTTCTTTGGTTTATATTTGTTTTTAAACATTATGAATAAGGCTATCATGCATCATGCTTATTAAATTTCCGAATATTTGGAATGAATATTTTTTTAACTCCTAATTGACACACGGCATGCGTAAACCCCACGCTTTGCATCAGTATTTTTATATACAAGCTTTTTAAAATAAAATTTTACATGTTACCTATTAATATAAAATAAATAAAAATTAGCTTGGGTATCCACAGTAACAGTTAACACCAGCTCTGAGCCCGCACTCACACATTGTCGAATCTTCACTGATGTCTCCAAAACTGACTATGGCTCTAGAGCTGGAATGGATTTTATCAAAGTTTATGGGGATAAACTTCACTTTTAACTTAGGTAGTATGCTTCGGTCTTTCAGGCTAAGGTATTCGCAATCCTCAAGGCCACGCCACACTTAGGGAATTGGCCAGTCATCAAACTATTTACTTCCAAACTAGTTCGGCAATGTAAGTCTCAACTAATTTATGTTAGCAAGCATGACGAGCTTGCTTTACTCTTGCCACCAGGTCACTCGGGAGTACCTGATAATGTGACATTTTAGATATAATTTGGCAAGAGTTCGCTTAGACCAGGAATTCCTCGGTCCGCAACCAGTTAAAGCGCTCCCCACTTCGACCCAAAAAGTGATATTTTGCATCCAAGTGAAAATAATTAATGCAAATTTGTTAATTTAATTTCGCATTTATACAAGAAAATCAAATATTTAAATATCTAGATGTCAACCAAATTGAAAAAATAACGTTAATATTAGCTTAAGAAACTTGCACTTAAAAAAAAAAAAACTGTTAAACACTTGCCTGGCTTATTATGTGAGAGGCCTTGAAGTGGTGCCGCAGCGTGCTGACATACAAACAATCTCTTAAGACACTTTGCAAATATAAATGTTTGCGCAAGTGTCTCTAGTTTTCTGCTTTTCATTTATGGAAGGCATCAGCTGAAATTATTTAACTAACCTAAGTGCATGACTGGCTAACTAAAAAGGCAAATGCAAAAAGTAATTGACAGCCTTGAAGCTTTAAATAGCATAGAATTCGCAGCATTTACGAAAGCATGAATGAATATGAAGCGATGGGTAAGAATGCGAGAAAATTAGTGAGCGATTGAGTGAGTGTGACTAAATATTTATGTAGCACACAAGCGTTGGCTAGCAACTGTTGAAGTACAAATACAGATATTTTCACAATAACTACATATAAACATACACATATACTTATGTACATATGCATGTGCCTATATTGTTTAATTGTTTAATTTAATTTTTTCTTACAAAACATCTGTTTTATTCTTTATTATTTTAATTGCAAAAAACGAACTTAAAATTGCTCACACTTACTTTTTTGTTTTCTTTTCTCAGTCGTTTAAAATTGAAAGCTGGATAAAATGCAGCGTTTTGTTATTAAGCATCAAATAGAGCAATGAATAGCTTATTGCTGTCTTGAATGCCGGGTAATGCCGATCTGCACATACAAATGCGATTTTCATTTTTGTTTTTTTTTGCATCTATGGGGTAGCAATGTGCGCGAACATATGCTTTTGAATTTTGCACACAAAGTATATTCGCTGGCTGGCTGGCTGGCCTTGAACCTATAGACTTTGAGCGCCATACACGGTGGCGTATACGTAATTGTTTGATTATCAAAGTGGATTTTTTCTTTTTTTTTGTTAGTTGTTTGAGTGCTTTGCATCAACTTGCCATGACTAAGGCAATATACTACATACATACTATGTTTAGTGCTCACACATACATTCATACATATAGTCATGTGAAAAATAATGGCGACACGACATTATAACCAGTTGTGCTATTTCTCTTTTGATTGTTTAATCTTAATTACATATTTTTTATAAAAATACAGTTCATTATCTAACAAACACCATATAAGTCGATGTTTGAAACTAAAGAAAAAAGTTATAAAAACTCAACAAAATTTTACAACAACAACAAAAAACTTTACATTAAGAAGTCGTTAAGAAATCGTGTTGATTTTCAATTATTTTTTTTTTGCTGACGGTGTCAAGTATTTTCTTCCACAGAAAGTATGTTCGTCATTTTTTTTGTTTTGTATGGTAGAATATAAAACCACCATCTGCAAAAAAATTTATCAAAAATCAACACAATAGTCGCTTGAAACTTGGACTTTCTTGAGCTAGAATTGAATGGGCTATAAAGCTGCTTACGTAGATTTTTTCTAAAGATTCTTAGTAAAAATTTTGTTGTTGTTCTATTTTTTATGAATTTTTCCACAAAGTTTGTATTTGGGACTTATATGGTTTTTTGTTAGATAGTGAGCTGTATTTTTATAGAAAAAAAATAAAAAACCTTAAACAAACAAAATAAAAGGGCCGAAACTGGTCAAAATGTTGTGTCTTTATTATTTTTCGCATGACTGCAACTGAAACTGGAAGATTTGCCAATATCCAGATACAGAATTTATAAAAATGTTGTATCCCAATTTTCAATCAAATGGATATGTACTTGGAATTTTTAGACACTCGCATATAAATAAACTAAACGAAAGTCCGATTTAGTCGATGGTAAAAATCCGGTTTACTTGATATTCGAAAAATCAAGATTAAAAAAAAAACGCCAAAATAAATTGACACCAGTTTGGAAGAAGCATGTCGAACACCCAAATGCGGGAGCTGCATCTAAATACGAAAAATTTCTTTAATCTTGAAACTGTAGTTATTTTTTCTATGACCAAACATTTTGCGATTTCACTTGTAGTAGAGCAAAAATCTGAATTTTTCCTTTATCTTTATCAAATTTGATTCGAAGTCTTCTATCTGCTAATACATTTAGCCCACGCTGTTAAATGGCTGTGGTCGGACGAAAAGAAATATAAGCCCATGGGCAATGAATACAAAATGAATAATCTTGATTTTGAAGTGACTAAAAATGTTTGTTCAAAAAAAATCTTACGTACCTACATACATATGTATGTATATGCTTCATCTATACATCTTCAAAAGCGTATTAACTCAAAATTTCACAAATTACATATTTCGCGCTAATACATCGTACATACATACGAATTCCTACGATTTATGCTAGATACGTAGGTAAATACATTTGCACATATATATTTGATTTATAGTTGGCGCTGTTATGGACAAAGGTAAGTGAACTCTTCAGAAGTAGTCACTTCATATTTCAATGACTTCCATTTTCATGGTAAAAAAAAAATATTTTTTTTTAACAATTTTTATACCTTTTCGCTTTATTAGTTATTCAATACTTGCTGTACGTGTTTGCAAATTAACTTTTCGCCGGCCGGTATTTTGCTAACGTTCAAACTCTTGACTGTTTGGACATTGTTTTATCGCAATTGGCCTAAAAAGGTATACACGTATTTAAGTATGCATGTTATTGTAAGCTTTGACTTCTCTTTGCTATGTTTAACTTCAACTATTTAACGAGTTGCCATTTTTGGCGAAGTTCAAGAATGTTTATTTTTATGGCATAGTTAGTATATAAAAAATGTGGCCTCACGACAAACTTGAAACTGTGGAATGCTTTAAAATATCTCAAATATAAATTGTTAAAATCTTAACTTGAAAAATAAAAAAGAAATTTGTGTTTTTTGAGTTTTATGCCACTACTGGTTTTTCCCCACTCGCTTCGCTGAGTGTTTGAATATATTGCGTGTTACATTAGAAGTAATTTATTTTATTAAAATTCAAAATAATTGAATCCATCCAAACAAATAGCAAACATTTTTAATTTTTTCAGCCCCCACAAAATATTTTTCAACCGCAACCTTCTTAAAGCTCTTTCCTCTGGCACCCATATTGTTATAACTACATATATGTTTGGAAATAGGTGGCACATTTTTAAAACTAAAAACACTCTAAATGTTTGACACCCACATTTTAATAAACATTTTATTTAACCTGGGTATAATTAAAATTAATTTCGTATTTTCAAACAGGTGGTAACTCTTTTCGAAATATTTTTAAACTACACACAACCTTCTCAAACCTATTTCGTCTGACACCCATTTTTTTATACAAATTTCAACTACTCGGTTCCTCTAATTCAACTTGAATTTGACTTTCAAAATAGGTGGCAACTCTCCTATATGTTTGTTAGAAATTAAGCCTTTTCAAAACCATTTCGATTTCGAACTTAATTAAATTGAATTGAAATCATCTTAACGGGCACTTAGGTTTCGATAATCCGCCCACGTAACATAGAGTCTATCGATTGCCAACTTTATTTTATTTATTATTATTATACTGATTTAATCGAATTTAATTATGCAAACAGCCGGTAACCTTCTTTAAAATAGTTTGGAAAGTGAGCTTTCTTAAATCTCTTTTGTTTGACACCCATATTGTAATATCTCTTTTATTTAATCAAGTTATTTGAAGTAAATTTTCCAACCAGGTGGCAACTCTCTTTAAAAAAATAATTTTTAAAATCAGTTCTCTTCAATAATTTGCCACTAGACAGCCGTAACGTGGCAACTCTTTCCAACGTTAGCAATGAACCTTCTCCTCGTTGAGGTTTTTTTTTTATTTAAAGTTACATGTACAGTAGGATTTTTAGTACATATTTACAAGTAGCCAACTGTCGGAAGTGAAAAGTACAATTGCGCTAGCAAATGAAGGCAACATTTATGGTTCGCATTATAGAATTGAAAAGAGCCATCACATTAGAAACTACACAGCTAAGCGACTAAAATCGCAAAGTTATTCTTTCTGGCATTTTCCTCTCCGCATGCACCACACATTTAATATGGATGGCAGGCCGCAATGACAGATGAACTAACGATCCTTGTCTTCGACCAGTGCCAATCTCAGCGCGAGTATCCCGCAATCATATTGCAAACTCTGATTTAAACATAACTTTATTGTACAGTTACAGTGTCAATATAAAATGGTCTGCAGAGTCCGCGCGTAGTACGATACATCTGGTCAAATTAAATAGGAGTAGATCTAGTCCACTCTTCCACGATCAAACAGAACTGCTCTAGAGTAGTAGAGCATTATCTGTGAAACTGTTCCGCATTGGCGAACGCATGCCGACATTCGTTTCACCAGTACTTTCTTGAGTGTTTGGTTACACTGAACACTGCTGATGTATGTATATGATTTTGAGACCTTCATCAGAACTTCGAAAATGTTTAACTTCCATGTAAAGAATGTAGCTTATTATAAAGATAACATAATGGGCTCATGGCGGCATAAGTGTGCATCCTTCCAACTTTCGATGGATGAGGCAGATACGACAACCGCACTCATAGACCCTTATGTCTTCGTAGTCATCTACATACATACATCCAGCCGCATCTTCCGCTGAAACTCTTTCTTGAATAGTTAAGTCCACAGCCAACTGGACATAAATCGTAGCATCTCTTTTCTAATGAAACTCGAGACGAAATCGAATTTTGAGATTACGGCACACGATAAAGAGTCCGCATGAAAAGAGCTGCCGGCTTGAAAATAGTATTCATTAAGAATGCCAAGATTTAGGCCCTGTTTTCTATCCTCATCATTGTTTTGAGCAATAAGCCTTTCATTTTTGATAGAGTAACGAATTTATTTTCTGTTAGATAAGGAGCACAGCTACTTTGATTTAAATTTCTGGACTTACATATGAACATATGGGTATTCTTGAAAGTAAAATATATACCATATTTTGAGCCAATTTCACCAGAAAGTATGAACGTACCTGAAAAGACAGTAATTAAATTTATTATTAAAAAGGCGATTATGGAAATATTATATCAATAAATAATATAAAATATTTCGAAACAAAAAACATCAAATACATAACGTCGTTTAAAGTGCAAAACCGCGTATCAGCAAAATGCAAAACCGTGTATCAGTAAAATGCAACACCGCGTATGTGAAGTTGTAGAGTTTATTTTCTAGAGCGTAAAAACGCTCATATTTCAAAATGGTTCTCTTTTTTATAAAGTAATCGCATTTCTGGCTAGTATATTTGAGGACGAATGGATAATGATTGAGCCAAGAGCATGTGTGAGCAAATCCAATTTTTGGCAGCCAATGTCAGTTACGCGGTTTTGCAGAATGACGATACGCGGTTTTGTACTTTACGCGACGATAAATAATTCCCCTCATTCTTGCAATAATAAAGAATCGTCTCGTCGTTTAAGAAATCAGAGTAGTTAAAAATATTTTTGAAACAAACGATTTGGTTCATCCAAAGCGGGCCATAAATACGGGTTCTGCAAATATTTCGAATTCACTTTCATTTTAGTATTTTATACATCTTAAGGTGGTCCTTAAAAATATCTGCACTATGGGGCATATCTTTATATTGTCAATTTTGGGAGTGTTTGAAAAATTAAAAATTTTTTTACATCACAAAAAAATACAAAATTTTGACTAGCTATAACTCAGCGAGTTAATGAATTTATACGAATATGTTTCAATAATGTTCCAAATTTATCGTAGTTCAAGCGCAAATTTTGCCGAATCTGTACGATAAAAAGATTCATATTCTGGTAGCGACCACTAAAAATTTATTGAAAATTTGACATTTTTTGTGGATATCTCTATTTTGTGCGTACAGCAAAATATATGGGTGCCCCATATGGTTAAAATATACCAGGTGTAGTAATTAGAGCGAGAAGAAACATTTTATACTATCTTATTTCACAATTTACCATTAAGAATTTCTTTAAGATAGTCGAATGTCAAGAAAATTAAGAAAATAAAGCGAGAAAGCTTCACCTATTTACAATTTCACCAAGGGTGCCCTATACAAAATTTATCTGCCTTATCCTGAGTTTCGCCCGAAAAAAAATTACCCGAAAATTTGTATTCCGCTCATAGTAAATACACGGAAACAAAAAGTGAATAGTGAGCCGGTTTAGGGAAAATGAAACTGAATGATAAGCCTGTATATGTTGTTATTACAAGAACTACCCTAATACGTATTATAAATATAACCCAATAGATGCAGATTTTCGACATATATCGACCCCGCGCCTTCTATCGACTACATTATTTGTGGAAATATGAGCCAAATCAAATATCTCCACACCTGTGCCCCCTAATTAATTCACCTTTTATATTCAGCTTTATCATGAGTTTCATCTTACCCGAGCCGGTTCACGATTCACTTTTTGTTTCCGTGTATTTGCTATGAGCGGATGAGAACTTTTCAGGTAAATCTTTTTTAAGGCGAAACTTGGGATACGGCTGATTGCCTTATTGTCGGGTACTAAATTTACTTAGAAATATTATAAAAAATTATAAAACGCCAATTTCACACAATCAAAAATAAAAAGTTAATCAAAAATTGAAAGTCAGGAAAAACCCATTCTTCGCATATCAGAAAATTCAGATATTTTCGTTTCGCCAAATACAATGTCCACTCTACCAAAAGACATCGACCAGCCGAAGTTTGACCAGAGCACCTACCTTGGACGTTACAAACACTTCTTTCTGCTCACCAATCCACTCAACTTGCTGGCGAGCAGCACCGAATTGGAGCGTGCACAACTCATAGTCAAAAATTATCGCGCCGGCAAAGATGTATCCAGCGAAGTGAGCACGCTGCACGAGCTCTGGCATGCCAAGTATATCTATGATTCAGCCTTTCATCCGGAAACGGGCGAGCAGTCACCGCTCATCGGTCGTATGTCAGCACAAATGCCAATGAATACAATCATTAAAGGCTGCATGCTGGCCTTTCACAAAACAGCGAGCGCTGTTGTCTTTTGGCAATGGTTCAATCAGACCTTCAACGCCATTGTCAATTACACAAATCGCTCTGGCACTTCAATGCTCACAACTGGCGATTTAATCACATACTATTGCCTAGCTACGGGTGGTGCTATGGCCACCGCATTGTCGCTAAATCGGCTGACAGCAAATATGCCGCCACTAATCGGGCGCTTGTCCCATTCGTAGCTGTCTCGGCGGCGAATTGCATCAATGTGCCAATGATGCGTTACCGTGAGTTGTGGTATACTGCTGATATTTGCAACACCGATCGGTTGTGCCCTGTGGCCGCAAATAAGGAGTCTCAGCATGGAACAGTTGGAAACCGAAACACTCGAAGAAATCAGAAAGAAGTATCCCGACCTGAAAGTGGTGTGGTTCAATAAGGGTTTGTGAAGTGGATACGAATTCGGAGAAGGATATGATATTTCTTTCAATTTTAAAAGTGAATTATGTAGTACATGTCTTGGAATTACATATGAGATAATATATTCAAGAGCCTATAACTTTCGAAATTATTTACCATACCTAGACCCATGATAAAAACATTATTATTATTATCATTTATGTCATTTGACTCGAAATGAGTAAAAATTCGATCGCGGGTGCTGTGATTGGGTATCTAGTTTAGTTGGAAGGGGGTAGCGTAGTTTGCATTTTGTACCGGCTTATGAAGGCAGCTACTCAGTTTTATTGTTTTGAGTGAATGAATTGACCTTGTAAGGTTTTTATCATGATTTATACAGAAAAAGCCAGGCAGAACTGAATTCTCTAGATCGGTGGTGGGCACCGGCTTGCTGGCGGGCAAAGCTCCTTCAAAGTTTTGTATATATTTAGTATAGAAGGAAAGCAGAAATGAACGCTGAAGCAACCTTTCATGCCCTGAATCATCCTGGTTCACGTGACCCTTCAGCAACCCGTTGGCCTTAAGTTAGGTTAAGGCGGTGGTCTCAAACAGGGTATACACTAAAATCACAAGCATTGATTCTTTGTGATAGCATTGGGAACGGTTACTGCTTAGCTATAGCAAGAAAAGTTGCGTTTCAAGAGCAACGTTTCGCAGACGGCAGATGTTGCTCCCGAGGAGATTCCACGGACTATTTGAATAGTGTGACTCGAAGTAACTTAACCAAGACCTGAACAGTTTTGGGAAAAGTGTCGTAATAATACACCCACCAGAATGGTTTTATAAGCCCAAGAAGATCCCCTGACCTGCTCAGATCCACTTTCGGCCAGAACGGAATTACAGTAGCCCATGTCCTAGTCTTAGCCAAGCGTTCGCTCAGCTAAAATGAAGCTCATATGTTCAAGAGTAGTTCACAAGCAGGCAAAAAGTATCTGCTGGGCTGTCCTTTATTCCGTTATTCCGGTGTTTCTAAGTATGTATAAGCAGAAAAACTGTGCTTTCTTATAAGGGTTACGGCTAAGTTAGAGTAGAAAAAGATTACACAGATTACCAAGTAACAACGAACCTTAATTGGCCTACGTATAAAGAGATTTAATTACAGTCGTTCTAACATAACCTATTCCGTTAACAAGGCTTTCAAGATCCATAAATTAAAGATAGATGGCTCCGCCGGCCTGGACTTGTCGTTGGAAAGCATACCGATGTTCTAACTCAGAAAGTATTCGGCATAGTTCTCGCTGGTCGTAGCAGAGGAAGAGATCAGGCCCCACTGCAATGGAAAGGCCAAAAGGAGAAGGACTTGGCAATTCCAATTGACGGTAGCTGGCGCAGAAGAGAAACGACTTGCGTGCTTAGTTGAATTGGGCCAAGAAGCAGAGACATCACGTTACCTCATGGTGGAATAATACAAGGTGTTGGATATTGACAGCGTTCTCGCTCTAATCTGCCATCTTGGCTCCCTTAGCAAAATCGGTGTTTCCCTCTTGAAAAAACTACATTTTACCGCCTTTAAAAAAACTAAACTACCTCATTCCCTATTCCAAAACTGATTTGCAATCACTGAACAATTCTTTGACATTTACTTTATTCTTATTCGTTGACAAAATTAAATTAAAAATTAAAATCATTAATTCGACAAAAAACATTGGCTTTGTGTATTCTCCAAAGGCCTAAAATCAGCCAAATACCCTATGTGGGTCGGCTTAATCAGTAAAACGTGACAGTAGTTGACTTTTGAGGTTAATATATCGGTCTTGAGCTGGTACGGCTTTTAAAACATCCGCAGCTTCCTTTAAAGCATCGCTGCTAATTGCTGAGAGGACCAGATTATATTTCCGGACATAAGATGTGGTCTTGTACGACTGAAAGGTGGCCTCAATTTGTAGAAACCATTTGTTTGGCATCTCAGTTCAGAACGGTCGCAGCTTGCATTGCGATACAAGCTCCACATCTTTAGTTGGCATTTTGTTCGATGAAATATTTTCCCCATCCGTCGATGCGCCCTTTTGTCGACTCCGTCATGTTGTAACGACTCGGGGTCACCACTAATTTTTTGATGGCGACATTTTTTTAAGTTATATCAATCATCTTATAGTATTTTCGGGTAAAAATTAGACCCCAAAGCGGTTTTGGAAGTTTGACTATAATTATAGGACATTGTGTTTAATAAACTAAATTACCATTTATTGCATAAGTGCTACGTAATATATACTACTTTCGCAAATTTAGCTTATCATAATATACCGTTTGTTACTATTTATATGCAAAATTTGATATGAAAGAGTACCAAATTTCGTACTACTTCGCAAAGCGTGCTTCTTTTCTTCCCGTTTCTCTCGTTCTTCCATATTACAACCTTTTGTAAGGGAGCCGTCGACATGAGCTGTCACTACGTACAACACCTTGTATAATTCCACCATGACGTTACCTACTCAATTTAAATTAAATAAATTACCATGCTCTCAAATAAGAGGGACTTTATGAGTGAACTTCCCCTTTACAAAAGCTGCTTCGCAACACAAATGGCATACGAAAGTGACAGTATATTAAAGCCCAATTTGAGTGATGCCGTTGAAAGCCCAGAGCCAAAGCGAAAAAAAGTAAATGCGTAACTTTGTTAGTTCGCAAACTGTCACAGGCGATAAGAATTCGCTTTAACTGACAAGGAAGTATAAAAAATTACAAAGAAACAGAAAAAATATCACGAAAGCAAAAGCAAACAAATAAGGCAAACGAACCCACAAAAAAAGTGTCTTAACTTTGAGGACTTAAAACAAACAATTCCCTACGCGCACGCGCAATTAATCAAATGCTCAAGTGTAGCACAAGCGGGAGATAAAATAAAAAAGCGGAACTTGGCAAGCAATGAAAAAATGTCACCCCCCAAAAAAAAAACCGGGAGAAATGCGAATTGTTACAAAATTTTCGCACTTTTGCCGTCACCACTGCTGGCGTTGCTCTTGTCGTTGTTGCCACTCCGACTTAAGCCACTTGATAGCGCGTTGCATCCACGCCTGTGGCACGCCTTCCAATACACTCAAAAAAAAATTGTGTAGATTTCCTAGCTAAAAGGTAGGTTGCTGATTTCCTACCTTATTATTCGCAAAATTACCTGCTCGATTATTCAACGAATAGTTTGTTTGAATTTCGGACTTTTTAGATTGTAATATAGCTACTGTGGTGTGCGTAAATTTACTACGAAAGTGTGTAAAACTACAAAATACACTCCGCTGTTTGATTTCGCCCGTAGAATTATGTAAAGCCGCTAGCAAAAAAGATTTTTACACATGAAAATGTGTAAACGAGAAAAATACATATTCATCGTATAAATTTATCAAAAAATTTAAAAAATAAACAAAAATACACTCGGTTTTTAGTCGCATTTTTAAACAGATTTTTTAGAGTGTATATAGTGCGCTCGTGTGGCATGCATTGCACGCGTGCGTAAAGTTCGTGCAACGGAGCAGTATGGCAACGCTTAATCCACCGCCAACTCAAAATGTGGTTCAGCATGTTTGTATGTAAATGACGCACATGTTTTTTCCTCTGTTTCAAGGGTGTTTGGGTGGGTTGTGCGTGATGCGGGATGGATGCGAACTTGTGACAGCAATTTTTTTTTTAGTGTCTTATTCACATTTTTTGTGTGCTAATTTTTGCAACGACTTTTCTGATGTATTTTTTATAGTTTTCCTTTGCTTATTTCATATCCAATTCTACGCTTTGTGCTGCTTGTACACATGCATCCAGTCGGCAAAATAGGAAGAAAAAAAATCTTACACGAGCCCTTCTTTTTGATCTTTTGAAGTGACAGGCCTTTTTGCACGGTTCTTTACTTCTATTTTAAATGGGGACCAGAGTTACGAGGCTTTCCTTGAGAGAGGAAAATTTCCATAAATTTAAAATGACATGCCTGTGGCGACTTTTTTCTTTATTTGATTTCCATTTCTGTTCATCTGCCTTCAAATTGCTGAACTATTTAAAGATCTTCAGATACAGCTTCCGAAGAGAAGGTCTTATCCAAGAAGCATGTTTGCAGGCATTTGTATGTAAGCGTTATTAATTTTACCCACTGTGTGTGTATCTTTTTTTAGTTGTTACTATAATTTTTTTCTTTTTTTGCAACTGTGCGTATGTTTTGGCTTTTTTTTTCCTATTTTGTTTATCTTTTTATAGGCAAAGAGTTCTTGTGTTTATAGACACATATACATATACAGTGGTCGAAAAAATTATAACCGCACCACTTTTGAGAGTTGTTTTTTTTATATACATTAAGAGATATATTTAATTTTTTTACAAAAACTGTCTATATGCGATTTGCAAACTTAGATATTCCAAAATTTAACAAACAAAATTAAAAAAAAACTTCGTAAAAATTTCGAGTTTTTTATTAGATTTTTTAGACAGATTTTGCAGGTTAAAGTGCAAGTTTCAAATAGCTAAAAATTACCGTTGATTTTTTAGAATTATTTTTGTCGAAGATGTATAAAAATAAATACTTGTTATTAGTTATGTGGATGCCAACTCGACAACAAAATCTAAAAAATCCATGGTAATTTTTAGCCACCTCAAACATGTACTCAAAATCTTTCTAAGAAATCGAATTAAAATAACTTGAAATTTTTGTTGATTCTTTTAATATTGCAAAACGTTACACGGTTGTTTTGTTTTTAATTAACTATATTTTTATAAAAAAAAATAACAAAAAATAAATAACAAAAAACCAAATTTTGAAAACTTGTAAATAAGTGGCGTGGCTATACATTTTTTGCGCCTACTATATGTACGTACGTGTCTTACTTTTATAGATTTCTTTATTTCAATTCTATCATTAAACATTTCATTCACGCCTCGCCTAAATTTTATTACTTTTCAGTTTTTTAATAGTCGCTTTGTTTAAAGAAAGCCACGATATTTCTGCGATACTCATATCTTTCTGCAATACTTGCACAAATAAAAAATGAATAGCAATAGCCACAATGACTTTTATAGCTCTTCGCTTAACACTTCATAGCTACATATATTTTACTTTTCAAGTATTTCTCTTTCAGTTTTCACTGCTATTCGCTTTCGCACTTCAACAGCTGGGAATCTAAAAATATTCCTCCACAGCACTATTTATATTTATGTAAGAGTATAATATGCCTTTGTTTGGGGTGATTTGTGGCTACTGGACTTGAATTTTTTTTATTTTGCTTGAAGTCACTACCATTCACCCGGTTTTCGCATATTATTTTGCTTTGGGAGCAAATATTCTTATTATTTTTTTCCACACATGCTATCTTTATAAATAGCAAAAGAAAAAAAAAGATTTTGTTTCTACAGCATGTTTAATCCATGCAGCCTATGACCCGTCCTTCGCCCTCAAGTGTATGAAGAAAATTTAAATTTAACCACTACGTGATCTTTGGACAATCGTTAGAATCAAACCGAAAGCAATTTAAGTGATCTACGGAAAGCTTTAATTATTTTATAATACGTCAGCTAATTTATAGAGAAGGAGATATTAAACTGTTGAAGTCGAGACTTGTTGCCACAGTGGCAAATGACATTTATCGTTTAATAAGTGCCAACTAAATACGAATATTTATCTCTAAAGATTATGTAAATGAAAAAATACTAAATAAAAAATCCTCTGCGCTCGAGGAGGATCTCTCGACCGGCAGCCTAGTACTTTGACCTCGCGGCCATTGCGACTCTTTCAGCAGCGTGGGAAAAAGGCATACATAAGCGCTATAAGTTGACTGTCTGTGTTTGGTGTCACCACACATTTTTGGCAAACTTTATGTGACTCTCTCCTACCGAATACCCAAATCATGTCAAGTCACAAAAATAGTCATTAATTGCTAGTCTTAAATTTAGCGACTTGAGATGAGAATGAATTACTAAATCCCAGGGTTAGTTACAGGAAAGGAAGGTAAATGCAGAACCCAAGGAACTAAAACCACTATTGGTTTTTGAATGGTCTTATACTCGTATATTCGTCACCGAGCAAGAATGAAATATTTCCTTTTGAAGAAAAAGCTGGGCTGAATCATCCTGAAGCAAACTGGGTTATAAAAAATCCCAAAGAGTTTGAGCATTAAAATTTTTATTTTTTTTTTTGTATGACAACTTAATTTCTGAAATACATGCACACATATATATATGATAACAAAAAAAAAACATGCACTCGCAAAAGAGTTTTTTAAAGCTGGCACCATAAAAACATAAAAAAAAATTGCTGAAATGTCAATACAGGCCAATTAGCCTTGTAATTTGCTGACTTTTCGCTCATTCGTGTAAAATTATCGCGATTGCATGGTATTTAAATAAGAATACACAAATGGGCTTTTTTGCAATCGCAATGTGATGTTTTATCACAATTATTGTACTGAGTAATCGGAAAATAAAAGAGCGAAAAATTACGTATCTACTTATTACAATTTATTCATAATTCAGCAGTCGTCGCAAGAGAAAAAGCAATTTCAGATGACCGACCGACCGGTCAAATAGCCGCAGACAAACAAATTAAAGTGCGTACAATGCGTGCACATGTGGTGTGTGTGTGTGCGTGTTATTGCAGAAGTATTTTTGCAATGCAATATGGGTAAATACAATAGGGGTATTCTCGAAATATTGCAAAGCACATAGCACGGATTGCGTAACTTGCAAACACACAGCAACAACAAAATATGTACATGGGAAACAACAATTCCTATCGCTGCAATATATGCAACATCGAAACCCACGTACATATAATTTGCAAAAAAGCATAGCAAGATAAATGCGACCCTATGCTAGTTGTTTTGTTTTTAGAACTGCTACCTATTTCTCTCATTTCGCTCACCTAATTTTTGAAGTGAAACTTCTTTAGCGGCGGTTGGTTGCTTGGGCGTGATATGGCAAATTCAATGGAAATTGCACACGGAAATGTTGCAACGGAAATGGTTGGGGCTGAAACAAGTGCTTCTTGTGTGTATGCATATGGTATTAATTTAACTAAAATTTGCTAATAAAAGGGAAAGAAAAAGGCTAATACAAGAATGAAAGTAAAAGTGACTACGTACATAGATAAAGAAAAGGATAAAAGCGAAGGTAAAAATAAAAAGAAAAACAAATATGCGTAAAGACAAAGGCAAAAATGAAGACCAAGGTAAATTTAAACACCTTACTTATAAAAGGGCAAAGCTGAAGGGGAATATGTAGATGAAGAAAATGATAAACATGAAGGCAAAAACAAAGATTAATATAAAGAAAAAGATGAGGATGAGGATTCCGTTAGAAGTAAAGATGAAGACAGAGACAGAAAGTTTAAAATAAAGGCAATTGTAGAGAAAAGGATGCAGATAGAGACACAGAGACTCAATCTAGGAAATATTTCGGTATTTTCGAAATTTTCGGAATTCTCGGAACTTATCGATGTAATAGTCGATATTTTTATCGGTTTTGTTATCGATATTCTCATCGATTTTGTTATCGATATGTTTTCGATTTTTTATCGATATTTTTATTGACTTTGCTACCGATATTTCCGGAACGTACTCGTACTCCTACAAATTTGGAATAGTATTTTTGCATTTCATACTTTCCATGCTACTAGCAGGACTCCGAGAATACCCCTATTAGGAGCAAGCGTGCAAACAAACTTAAAATCATAAATACGTAATATTTATGAATATTAAATTCACATGTTCTTACATTCATACATATCTATGTATGCACATACATAATGTGTTTGTTGTTGTTTCTGCAGAGAGCGTAGAGTCGGCCACAATTTAGCACCGTTTTGTAATTAAGAAGCGACAAAGTAGCGTAGCAACAACAGCGCATTAACAAAAGCTATTTCTGACATCTACATACTATATGTACATATGTATGTATGTAATTTTGCAATAACAAGTTGCATGCATCACTTATGTATATATATATATATATATATATATACAAACAACATTTCAGCCGCGCAGGGTATGTCGCGTTTGATTACAACACTGCTGCCAACGTGGCAGTAAACCAGGTTGCCAGGCTGTGATAAAATCTCACAGAATCGAGTCAAATTGTGGCTAGTGACCGACCAACATACGTACATATATGTGCATAGCGTGGTGCGAGTACATATATAAAAATTAAGCGATAAAAAATATAGCAAAATACGAAAAAAAAATGTTTGCTCGGAGCACACAAACGTTAAAACCAGAATGGGCGCCACAAAATGAAACAAATTTTTGCCGCAAAAAAAAAGAAGACAAGATTACATTTCATAGTAAATTATTGCGCGAGCATTGGCCACAAATGCCACAAGCGGCAACATTGCAAACAAAGCACCAGCAGCAGCGCACAATCTGTTATTCATTTTAATGCATTTTGAGTATCTCATCTTTCGTTTTTTTTTGTTGTTTTGCTACTAGCAATGCGCTGCAGCTGTTAAAAGCGAATTTGTGCAGCGATTGCGCATCGAACGCATGGCATTTTTGTGTCTACTACGCACTCACGCACTCACACACTCACGCACACATCCACACCAACCTTTGAGGTCACATTGCAGACCGCACATGACAACCAATAAAACACATAAAAATCAACGATAACAGCATCAGCATCAGTAACAGCAACAATAACAATAACAATGACAATTATAATGCTGCAATGACATTTTTGTTATATCGAAAATGTTGCTCTGACCAAATTCGTTTGATTGGCTGAATGGTCGGCATTGGTGACGGAGGTCCCGTCATGATGGCAGAAGCGAGATCTAGCAGCCGTAATAGCCGCAATGACAGCAGCAATAACAATAGTAATGCAAGCAGCAATTGCAATGCCAATAACAATAACAAGAGGGGCTATAGCAGAATTAGCAGTAGTGCTGGTTATATGTACATACATATGTACGCTAGCGTGGGCCGAAAGTCCGTTTTTATATGGTTCATTATGCTCTAAAAAAAATCTGTGTGCAAGACTAAAAATGTTTGTCAATATCTTAGGCTCGCCCAAGTCCATCAAAGTTCATGTGGTAAAAATAAATTTTCTTAGCTTATTTCGATTCTCTACAAAAATTGTCCATATACCAAATTATGTAGGACTAATACTTTCGAAGATAATTTTAGGTAAAAAAAATGTGTTAATTAATTAATTTATTAATTTTTATTTTTTTTATTTTTTTGAACTTTGATGGACTTGTGCGAGCCCAAACTATTGACCAAAAATTTTCATCTTTCACACAGATTTTTTTTTAGAGCATAGTGAACCATATTTTTGCTATTACCAATCAAAATTCTAAAAAAAGCGGATTTTCGGCCCACGCTAATTTACACACATACATACATATACATACATTCCAAACATTTCCAATAATAAAAAAACGCCATAGCGTTTAAGCTTTATTGTTGGCTTAAGCGGTCAAGCTCGTTTGGTATTTTTTGTTTGTTTGTTTTGGCAAGCGAACCGGCATTTATTGCTACTACTCTTGCTGACTGCTGTTGTTGGCATTGTGCCGCATACATATTTGGATGGCTTCATTCTAACAAAGTAATTGTGTATGGCTACTTTGTTTTTTTTACATTGGTTTTTAATTTTTTATTTCATTTTGGTTTCTAAGTTTTTTCTTTTATGACTTTGTACTCTGCTTACGATCAATCACTTTTATATGTAAGTGTTTATGGCATGTTACTTTAATTTCAAAAACTTAAGAAATATTCCAAATGTTAGTCAGAGTTATAAGAGATCCAAGTGCCATTGAGGTGCGAAGAGAAAAAATAAAATAAAATACAAACTTTACACAGAACAGCAGGTAAGGTCTTTGATTTGACCTCCCATTTTTTAAATTTCTATTCCAAAAGTATTCTCAAACTAAAATCTTCTTAAATCTCTTTCGTCTGACATTGTAATAAACTAATTTGATTTTGATTGTTCGCACAAATGGTAACCCTCCTAAATAAAGATCAGGAATACATCCCTTTTTTATTATTAAATCCAAATTACTAAATAATTTGAATGTATCCTTTTAAACACGTGGCAACCCTCTTCAAACATTCCTAAAAGTAAAACTTAACATTTTTTAACATTCTTTCGGTTGACTAAGGTATTTTTATATTTTATTTACTTTTGGTATTAGTTAATTGAGTTAGACCTTTCAAACATCTGGCAGCCCTCTTCAAAAGTATTTTCAAGCTTAATCCTTGTTAACTCTCCTTCGCCTTACATTGCAATGATTTAAGTGGAATTTGATTTTTTAAACATGTGGCAACCCCGCTAAGTACAGCTCAAAAATATTTTTTAATAATTCATTTAACTTAATAAATAATTTGAATTTAACGCTTTAAACAGGTGGCAACCTTCTTGCAAAACCTCAAAAATATTCCTAGCGTTTAAACTAAAGATTTACACTGCTTCGTTTGACGTCCATAATTTGATTTTCGTACAACTTATGTATAAGTAAACTAAATTCGACTTTTCAAGCAGGTGGCAACCCTCATTAAAATATTTTCTAACTACTACTTTCTGAAACCCCTTTCGTTTGCCCCAAATTTGGTGATACATATTTTACTTACCTTATATTATTTTTTAAACAGGTGGCAACCTTCCTATAGTTCAGCTAAGAAACAAAGCTTTTCAAAATCATTTCGATTGATACGCATTTTGTAATATTTTTTTTTATTTTTTTAGTAATTTACATATAATTTTTTATAAAGTGGCAACTCTTTTCAAAAAAGTGTAACCTTGTTGCACATTTGGACTGTATGTGCTCTTTAGTTTGACACCTCAATTTGGAAGATCGAACGAACGATGCAGACATTATGGCATTGATTATTAAATAATTTGAGATTCATTGTTCAATAGGTGGCAACTCTTTTCGAAAAACTAAACCAGTTTGCACATCTTCTGACCAAGCGCTTAAATTTTACATCTAATTTTTTAAAATCGAGCGAGCTTATCCTATTGAGTTATCAATACATTCATTCATCTGGTGATTTTGGCACAAAACTTTTTTTAAAACTTAATTTAAACTTAACCCATATCGACCCAATGCTCGCACATACTTATCTGAGGACTTAAAAAACATAATGAACATTCTTTGTAAAGCAATAGATATGTAAGTATGTATCTGTATCCTGATAGACTTCAAAAATTCCCAATACCCAAATCCTTCATGTGAGTTATTATCTCGAAAAATTTTGGTACGCTCACAATTCTGCTGACTTCGTTTTTATATTCCGATAATATTTTTTCACCGTGCACAGCTTTGCCCGTGTAGTCACCCGCGCTCATTGTGCAATTCTGGTCAACGCTAATATAGGCTAGTAATATTTTTCCTTTTTCTGGAAGCGAAGTCCAGTTAAAACAAGTATTTTAGTATGGGTATGGCAATAGAGCAGTTCAAAGTTTTGATGGGGGTTGCCACCTGATTGCAAATTCAAAATTAATTTAAAAAAATATTTTAATATAGGAGTCAAACGAATGAGCTTTACAACTAAACTCTTATTCAAGATAGTTGGTACCTGCTCAAAATTTTTTAAATGAATTTAATTAAAAAGTTAATTAAACGTTTTAATACTTACACGCACATACGTATGTGGGTATCAATCGAAAAGAACTTAAGAAGGCTTTATTTGATTTATTTTGGAACGAATTTCCGTCATCCCTTGTCAACTTTGGTTTTCAGACAAACCGGTTTCGGCGTTTTGCCATCTTCACTGACATTTTTCGTTCTCTGAAGATGGCACAACACCGAAACCGGTTTATCTGCAAACCAAACTTGACAAGGGATGACGGAAATTCGTTCCCAAATGAATCATCTTACCTGTCTGAAAAATCAACCAACATTAACACACAAGGCTTTATTTATTTATTTTGATTTACGGAAAGGGCTGCCACCTATTTACAAATTCGGATTCTATTCAATTAACAATATAAATGGAACGGGTGTCAAAAATAGAGGTGAAGCATTATTTTGAAAATATTTTCGACGAGGGTTGCCACCTTTCTAGAAAATCCAACACAATTTAATTGGCAAGCTCAACAAAGGTTTAAGTTATCTATGTTTCTAAAATATTTCTGGTGCCTTATATAGAAGAAAATGCTTAACACTCTCGCCAAAAAAAAATCTGAAAAGTCAACAGTAGCGACTTGAGACTACGCTTCCTTATACTAAAATGAACGGGCCTTAAAACTGCATACTGGAAAATTTTCAAAAAATTGTATGTATATAAAAAGTTTGAAATTTTGCTGAAATATTTTTAAGTTTGATTATTCTTTGTGAATTTTGTTTACGCTTTGAAACTTTTACTTATGTGGTTTTTGTTATGCGTCGAACTATATTTTAAATCAAAATTATTAAAAATAAACAAACATGAGTTGCAAACAACATCATTCTGAGTTTTAGTACTATTATTTTGAACGCAGCTGTATGTACTTCAGTTACTAACGTTCAGATATCGCTGACGCATTTGTTACAATAGCTGTGTTCTTTATAAAATAAAGATTTGTACACAAAATATTTTTAAGAGGGTTGTCATATTATATATATATCCTTTAAAATTCAAATTGAATTAATATCTTACGTCGCGGTATCTTACATAATTACTCCAAATTATTCTGAAAGCATTTTATACGAGAGTTGCCACATTTTAAAAATTTACGCAAAGCAACTTTTTCCGTTTAGGTTAAATAAAATATAACAATTTGGCAGGGACATGAAACTAAAATTATATTCATACATAAAAAGACTTTCAACAAAGAAAAAAGCTGCTTCATTATAAATCGTCTGAATTAGCAAAAAATCTCACAAATATTGGCATTGTTCTGGGAAGTAGTAAAACGGGCTCGATTAAAATTAAGATGGCCATCTGCTTTAGCTCTAGCCTTTGACATTAACGTTAAATAGCAGAATAATATACCGTCAACTTAAAGAATTTTCTGTCAAGATACTTTTAATAAAACCTACAAACGCTTCAATCCATTTTAATCATCAATCCAATACTTTATTGCTTACTTTTGTCATTTAAGCCATAAAGCCTCCAGTGAATTCAAATACGTATGGCTAATAAATTATTTATGCGATTCATTAAAATTGTATGTGAAATACGAGACAGTTAAATGCTAACAAAAAAAACTACACATAATTTAAAAAAAAAATTCACAAGTTACCCAAAGACAAAAGCGAACAAAGCATACATTTATGTACATACAAACTTACTCGCATGTATTAAAAATATGTTGAAGGCAAATAACCAATTCAACTTGGCAATTTAAAAGTCACTGCCAAAAACTGTCAGTGACAAACGTCAACGTTGTCATAGCCAACAAAACTGAAAGCATGATGCCATAGCAGCCAAGAAAAAAAAATGGTATATGTATGTACATATGTATTAACAACTTAAGTATGTAATATAATATGAAATAACCAAAGACAAGCAAAACAAAAAAGCATCAAAGCAACTCACAACTTGAAGATAAAGTAAATATATATAAATTAAACCAAATATAAAAGTCAAATAAAGCACGCGAAATTGTGACACCAGAAATTCTTTTGAGTTTCAATTTCATTGCGCGCCGCGCGAAGTTTTCTGTTTTTTCAACTAATTTGAATATGAATTATGTCACACAAGCAAAAAATATATACATACATATGTATATATGTAAGCAAAGCTGTTTACGTTCATTTTAGTTAAGTTTGCCTGTAGTCAGTCACACCTACTTTGGCTTGTTGATTTTTTATTTTCATTAAATTATTATGTACATATTTCCTTTTTGCTGGCTTCACTTTCAATATGAATTAAAAAAAAAAAAATCATTGTTACCTGCAAAACTTTACGCGACTGCCTGCCTTTTCGTTTTTGCTTTTATTTTTCTTCGCAACGTCAACCGTTGATTTCAAAATTTTTGTTTATAAACAAAAATGCGCGAAACGTTGGTAGCAAAACGTAAAAACACTGAACGCAGCTAAAATTAATTTAGCATGGAAACAAAAACTTGTTTTTAGCCACAAAACCGGCCGAATTTGTTGATACACTCATGCGGCAGCGAGCAATAACAGCAAAACAACAACAAGTAAATAGCTTTCGGCTGAAAATGTTGCTAGCATTTGCTGCTGTTTAAAAGCGCTGTTGTTTTTCTTGTTGTTTCGTATTTCGGTTGCAGTTTTAATAACACTTCAGTGCATACAGACCGCTATAAAATCAACAACACTACCAGAGTTTATATTTATTTATTTTTATTTTTATTTTATTTTTTTTTTTATAAAAAAAACCAGTCATGAAATACTGTGCATTTTTGGAATTGGGTTTTTGGTTCGAGTGATTTATGGCGCAGGTTAAACTGAATTGATTAAATGGAAGAGAGCTGAGTGTAGTTTGTGCATGGCCAAGTGTATGCATTTGTGTGAGTAAAAAAATAAAAAATAAGCAAAAAAAGGCGGGAAACAATTTATAGAAAATGCAGCAATGTGGCAACACGAATTGCGGTTAGTCGTTGCTTGATGCGTGAACCGGTTATTTGTTGTTGACAGTTGAGTTGAAATTAATCAAGTCATTGGTATGCTGGCGCGTATGTACAAGTATGTATGTATGTATGTATTAGCTATAACGCTAGTAGGCGCGCTACTTAGTACATACTAAATTACATATGCAACATGTAATATAAATAAATTGTTATGGAAGCGTATTTTTTTTTGTAATGTTTAACGAATTGTACGCCTGCGAGTTACAGTTTCTGAAGTGAAAAGAGATAATTTTTGTAGACCTTTTCGCGCTTAAAACGCATCTGACCTTTAAAATGCTTGATCATGTCAAAATTTTTGGCAATTTAGGTTGAACTGTCAAAAAATTGTATTTTTCGATAAAATCCATTTTCCCGATTCGTTCTACAATTGAAAGAAAGTAACTTCGATGCGTTGGATTTGCATGACTAATAGCGCATTTCCACCAAAAGATTAACCGCAGTTAAGGGGTGAGGTAAGTTCCAAGAAATTTACTATGCGAATAACTCGAAAACCGGTTTTGGAAAAAAAGGCGATTAATCTAACATCCGACTACATATCGAGCCCTAAATGCCAAAAAAACGTATGCGAAATTTTTTCAAAATTTTCTTTTTGAATTGCACCTAGATGCTCTACGGGCATTTCTGCATTGAAAAGAAATTTTTTTTAATATATGTATGTCGCTTGCTTTTTTTTTTTTGCAGTAAGGCCAAATATATGTGCTCCGAAATGTGAACCATTGAGAGTTTTGAACATAATATTTAAGACAAGCGTGTGGAATTATACCTGGTTATTTAAATTTTTGGCCAAAAATATTTTTATTTTTAATAGCTCAAGCACAAGGGTAGTTGTTTAACTAATACCTTTTATTATGCGTAAACATGATAAATCTTTAATTATTAGCAGTTTTAACTTTTGCATTCCAAAGGCAAAAAAAAATATATATATTTACTTATATTCGCATACCTAGCGTGAGAAAATTTAACGCTTATTTTAGTTTGCTACCTCAACGAATTTAGCGCAAATTTATGCAAATTAATCTCCCATGGTCGAGGTCATTTCAGAAACTTAAATATAAACATTTATGTACATGCAAAATTGAGGCGATTGAAAATATTTTGTAGTAGAAAGACACCAAACCAAATTCGCTTTGGTAAGGACTAAATCTCAAAAATCCACACATGCATTTCATAAAAAATTTCACGTTTTTAAAAGCAAACGAAACCAAAGACAACCGCACATAGGTCTTGCCAACCATTTGCTGGGCATTTGCACTTAATGAAAAATAAATATTTTTAGTTTACAGATTTCTATGCACTCACAAGAACTCAATGACTGCAAGCTATCAAGCTGTAATAACTACAACAATTAATTTTAGAAAAGAACCTTTATACATAATTTCATGTGGGCAAACAAATTACATTCATACATACATATCTGGCGAAGTATTATAAACTTTCTTAGAAAATCGACTACTAAATGCAGTGGATTACATTAGATTTAGATGCGGGAGCCTAAATGCATAAATTTTGGTATTTTAGAATATTTTTTATAATGCCATTTTTGTAGTCTATTTACGTTCGTGCTATGGTGGTCCATTTTCTTAGTAGCAACCATACCTGTTATTTCTTATAGTAAAGCATTTCACTGCCAAATGTATGTATAAATAAAATACTATATTTATTGTGTTAGTTGATTGCATATTTATCACCGAATGCGCAAAAAGCTCTCACACAAATGAATGCGGACAATTTTCAATTAATCAAGCGATTCTTAAATGCTTTTTCGTTGGCTTTTAGCCAAACAAATGGGCTCTATAAAAATCTTGCGACAAATTTAGCATGATGCCAGATAAAAATAAAACACCAAAAAGGAAATTAAACATTTATGAATGCAGTGAGCAAATATGTATGTATGTAAATGCATTATTTTTTAAGTCGACGGATTTCTTGGAAACAATGATGGCATGTCTCCGATTCAAGAGTCAACCAAACGCAAATTTTATTTCGAATTTGGGCAGCATTTCTTCCGCAACTTTTTTAATTAAAGAATCTTCAGCTTATTTAAATTTACCTAACTCTGTAATTAAAGATTTTTTTCATGAAAATTGGGTCATTTTGACCTAATCATTGCAGAAGGGTTAAACATATTACACTGTGGAACACAAAAAAACCTATAGGGCGCATATATGAGGTTTGATAGCTGTTGGTCATAAGAATAATGCCTTATACTCAGATTTAAAAGATCTAATTGTTTTCTTGAGAAAAAAAGGTTTGTTGGTTAAAAAATCTGAGTGTATGGCCAAATTTGGCTGAATATGACTATGTGTTACACCGTTACCACTTGCAAGCGAACAACAAAGTTCGCGGTACACTCCTGAGTCTAAATTATTTTTCCAAGACATTTTCCAAAAAAAAAAAATTTTTTTTTTTTGCCGAAGCTAGGGGTCATATTTTTAAATTTTTCGGTAACACCTACATTCGGCAATACACAATTTTTTATAAATATGCAGTTCTACTAAGCCTTTGGCGAAAAAATGGCAACTGGCAAACTCGATTAAAAATAAATCTACAAAGACAAATTTGTAGTTTAAGAACACCGACCACACAGAACAATGAAAAAATAACAGAGACCACGACAGTATTAAGCCAATGTTTCATACGTTAAAGTGAAATGAAGCGTACTGCCGTAAGGGCGTTCTGCATCGACCGGACCAAATGATAGTGTGATGTTGCAAGAACTGGGCTATAAGACACAAAAAAATGTGCACTCATATGAGCCTTATATGATACGATCCTAAGTCTTACAGTTTAATGAATGAGGAATAACAGTTGTATGGCACAACCCTTGAACATACCACACCTGATTTTGCCGCATTGATGTCATTGCGAATAAGGTTAACTCTCTCTCTCTCTCTCTCTCTCTCTCTCTGGGAGCCACGCTTATGCACAAGGATTATCAGCTGTGTAAAAAAAAAGGCTTACATAAGGCCTTATGATAAGACATCATAGCGTATTAGAAATTGGGCTTACATTATAATAATAAGAGATTGGTGCTTGCTTGGTGTGTTTGGTCCAGCTTCTCCTGCGAATTGTGGCGTGCGCCTTGATGTTCTCACACAAAGGGGAGGCTACATTTTTATGGAATTGTCTGCCGAGGGCCGATCGTTATTAGAAAATCCATATATATTTTTTTTAAGTGAAACTTCTTTAGCGGCGGTTAGTTGGTTGGGAGTAAATTGGCAAATTCAACGGAAATGGTTGGGGCTGAAACAAGTGTTTCTTGAGTGCATGGAAATGCTATGAATTTAACAAAAACTTGCTAATAAAAGGTTAAAGAATAACACTTAGCCAAAGACCAATACAAGAATGAAAGTAAAGGTGAGTACGTACATACATAAAGAACAGGATAAAGGCAATGGTAAAAATTAAAACGAGATAAAACAAAGATGCGCAAAGAAAAGGCAAAAATGAAGACTAAGGTAAATTTAAACATCTCACTTATGTAAGGGCAATGGTGAAGGGATATATGAAGAAAATTATAAACACAAAAGTAAAAGCAAAGATAAATATAAAGAAAAATATCATTATGAGAATACCGATAAAAGTAAAGATAAAGAAAGATTAAAATAAAGGTAATGATAGAGAAAATGATATATGTAGATAGAAACACAGAGACTCAATCTGGGAACTATTTTGGTATTTTCAGGATTATCGGGACATATCGGTATAACAATCGATATTTTCATCGGTTTTAATATGGATATTTTTATCGATTTTGTTATCGAATTTTTATCGGTATTATTATCGATTTTTCTATAGATATTTTCGTAACTTATCGATACAATAATCGGTGTTTTTATCGATTTTGTAATCGATATGCTCATCGATATTTTTTATCGATTTTGGTTTTGGTTTTGTTAAAAATATTGTTATCGATTTTGTTTCCGATATTTCTATCGAATTTGTTATCGATATTTTTTTTTATTTTTGTTATCGACACTGTTGTTATTTATCAGTTTTGTTATCAAATTTGTCATCGGTTTTGTTATCGATATTTTATAAATTTTGCTATCGATTTTGTTACTGATTATTTATCGACTTTTTTATCGATTATTTTGTTATCGACGATTTATCGACTTGGTTATCGCTTCTTTATCGATTTTGTTATCGATATTTTAATCGATTTTATTATTGTTATTTTTAGCGATTTTCTAATCGATTTTGCTATCAATATTATTAGAGATATCTTGTGGAGTAATGCCTATTATTCCCGCAACTTATTCTTGGGTTTGGCACAGGTTTTCGTCCAAAATTTTCGCCAAACTAGAGATTTTTAACGATGGAAAGTATACTGGAATTGCAATCTAAACCATTTTTTCTATCCAAAATAGGTCATTCACTTCATCTGGTTCATTTTGTTCATCGACAGAAAATGATTTTTGGAGCTTTTTCGCTCTTAAGCACTGAAAAAAGCTTGAATTCATTTAGCATTTTTTGGACATGGAGTTTTAGTGATAGCGAAAGTTGGTAACCCGCTGGCAGGATTATTAAATTGTTTTTAGGTAACTTAGTTGCTTTGATTTTTTGTATGCAATTTATTTCTGGAATTTTTGAGTCATGCATGCCCTTTCAATTTTTCCCCATTTTCTAAAAGTTAATCTGTGCGAAAAGCTAGTAAGTAAATAACATCTACTCTCCAAAATTAAACAAAACCAGTTAATTGAGCAGCAAATTCTGATGACTACAGCATAAACAAATAGCAAGAAAAAAACAAAGTCTTACTTAACTGCATATTAGCCACCGCTGTATGATTTATTATTATTATTAGGCCATTAACTTGAATGTCTAAATGTCTGATTGACTGACGAGCTGACTTGCTGAGTGCCTGCATACACACGTACATACATACCAAAATGAGCATTGGCATGTAAATCATTGTAGGCACTCAGCTCAGCTGTTGCATACTAATGTGCACATTTGCTAAATTAACAGCAACAACAACAATGCAAGCGATTAAATAAATTTTATGAAAAATGCAGTTGTTTTTATTTCACATCACATTTGCTATTTTTAATGACAAGATTACCAAGCAGAAAGGCAATAAAATTGCAAATTATAAGTGGGGCCAAAAAAAACAAAACAAATATGCTATGAATAAAATGAAAAAAAAAATATAAGCAAAATTAATATTTCAAGCGAATTAAAAATATATGTACATATGAATAAAAAATACAAGGCATTCATTCTAGTAGTAAGTCTGTATGAATGTGTGTATGCGCTTGTGCAGCGCTTATTTACTGTATATTTCTTCTATTCTATAGAAATATGCATTAGTCATACGCCGTGGCGTACAGTTTGGCATCAGAATCGCGTAAATATTTGCATGTACATACGTATGTATGCATGTATGCAAATAGCTGTGCGCCTGAGTGATAATAATTGCAAGCTTGTTGTGTTGTTATTACTTGACTAGCGCATCACTTGTGCGCCGCTTTTATTGTTGTTTTTGTTTTTTTAAAAAATTTGCATTTTTTTGTTGCCATTTTTTTCTTTTTTGCTGTTGCTTACATATATCTATGCAGCACTGATGGCGTTCAACTATTTATGTACATAGTATTATTTAGTATTTTGTTGTTGTTGCCATCTTGCGCTTGTCTAGCGCAGTTCATATGCAGTTACTGGCATGTTTTTGTTGCCGTTGCCGTTGCCGTTGCCGTCTCTATTATTGCAACTACATACATATAGAGTAATTATTTGCTGCTGCATGTTCATTCAACAATTGCAGCTGTGCAGCCTCATTGCTCACTGCTACAACTTTGAGTAGGAGGGGCAAAGCGGAGTGACTGCAGATTGACGGGGATCAATGCCACTGCATGGTGCATCTTGTGTTTCGACTTGCTGCTGTCCCCCCCCCTC